>NW_027126712.1:7500-10000 GCF_037325665.1 Littorina saxatilis | reverse complement strand
AACAAAGCCGCGGTGTTCTCTCCCTTGCATCAACGTTACATGTGTTGCCAAATCTATAAATAGGACGATCCAGATCAAAATGAAAATTCAAATATCTCAACATTTAAGGGGTCCTAGACCACAATATTTTGCAGGGAACTTAATTTAGTCTGTCTCCAGCTGTTGGTAAAGCAATTAGCGTGTATAGTCATCGAGTACATATGGCTTTAAGCACGACACCCCGCCAAACAAGGCCAAATATAGGCCTACCACAATGAAGCAACTGTGTTTGATTGCGCTCTCATTTTTTTTACATAAAAAGCTATCCGGATGCAATCTTCTTCTTCTTCTTCGTTCATGGGCTTAGACTCCCACGTTCACTCATGTTTCTAGCACGAGTGGATTTGTACGTGTATGGCCGTTTTTACCCCGCCATTCAGGCAGCATACGCCGATTTCTGGGGGAATCCGGATGCAATCAAAACCGATCGGAGTTACCGTTTAGCAATTTCTTATTGGTATTTTCGAATAAAAAGCGGTAAAATACCATATATATCAAACTTTAATTAACGCGACCACTAGGAAACGAATCTCACAGGCAAAAGCTAAAAAAATAACCAATTTCAACGAAAAACAGCAACAAGACCTATCACCCTTTCATCTCCTGTTGGTAATAAATCATTCTTTCACCTATTACCCTTTCATCTCCTGTTGGTAATTAATCATGCTTTTAGTCCGCCGTATTTCCGCACTGGAATATTTTCACCTGCGCGCACCTGGACTAAAAACCCCAAATCACAGCACCTCTACAAACAGCGCTGGAGAAATCTTCTCACTTTTGAGTGCTGCTTTCCATAACTGCTGCAATTTGTCCACTAAAATAGGTCTCTGCGCTGGTCCCAAGGGTGTTTTGGGTAATTGGGTTCTACTGTGTTACACAAAAATAACGCATCTTCACTATTTTTAACGCGGTGGGAAGAGGGATAGGGTGTCTTATTATACTGTGTGTAGCTAACCAAGAAGATTCGTTGTTTGTTGTTCCTTATCTTCTCGTTACCGTGTAGCATCAATTCTTTTGTAGTGACATTTTGGACACTTTTTGGAGCAACAAAATGACACACTCTCTAAACTACAAAATACGATTGTATTACAATTTGTAAACAAAAAAATCACCAGACGGAAGGTAAACCTATTTAGTGTACGCACGTGTCGCGCTCAAAACCTAACACAGGGCAGATAATACTTCAAGTAGTTTTTCATCACAAGAGTGCTCCTTCAGTTGTTTTGTGTGTGTGGTTTTTTTTCTCAATTTCTCACCATCTCATTCACAAAATGTAATATGATGAATAACGAAACTATCCACACTTGTGACTGATGTTCTCATACACAGCACGTGCAAATCGTAGAATACGAATCCATCCATGATCGAGAAAAGGAGACCTCCAATTGGAACTGTCCTCCTTTTGAATGAAAACACTTGACGAGCACATGCACAAAAACCACTAGCGCATAATTATATATGCGCATCAACACGACCTATGTGGGGTCAAAAGGTGTTTAAACTCAATCTCTCTCGATCTCGATCATACCCTCTCCGCCTCAAAAGAAATTGCATCAGAAATTGTGTTGCTACCTCTCTCGCCCCCGGGCCTCCCTCTCCTCTCTCTTTTTCTGGACACTGCCATGTCCAGTCAGTGCTACAAACATCTTTCATCAACATATGTTTTCATCCCTCCTTCCCTCTCTCTTTCTCTCTCTCCTCTAGTCTCCGGTAAATCACTGCTTCAAAAGAAAATGCATCAAAAGGTGTTTTGCCACCTTCTCGCGTCCTCTCTCTGTTTAAATCACTGCATGTCCAGTCAGTGCTAAACACAAATATATATATTGCATCAAAAGGTGTTTTGCCACCTTCTCGCGTCCTCTCTCTGATTAAATCACTGCATGTCCAGTCAGTGCTAAACACAAATATATATATTGCATCAAAAGGTGTTTTGCCATCTTCTCGCGTCTTCTCTCTGTTTAAATCACTGCATGTCCAGTCAGTGCTAAACACAAATATATATATTGCATCAAAAGGTGTTTTGCCACCTTCTCGCGTCCTCTCTCTGTTTAAATCACTGCATGTCCAGTCAGTGCTAAACATAAATATATATATTGCATCAAAAGGTGTTTTCATCCTTCCCTCCCTACCTCTTTCTCTCTCTCATCTAGTCTCCGTTACAGCACTGCCTAAAAACATTGCATCAAAAAGTGTTTTCATCCCTCCCTCCCTCTCTCCTCTCTCTGCTTAACTCACTGCCTGTCCAGTCAGAGCTAACCATATATTGCATCAAAAAGTGTTTTCATCCTTCCCTCCCTACCTCTTTCTCACTCTCCTCTAGTCTCCGTTACAGCACTGCCTAAAAACATTGCAACAAAAAGTGTTTTAATCCCTCCCTCCCCCCCCCCCCCCCCCTCTCTCGTTCTCTCTCTCTCCTCGAGTCTCCGCGAAATCACTGCCTAAAAACAAATTGAATGGAAAG
>NW_027126712.1:0-2500 GCF_037325665.1 Littorina saxatilis | reverse complement strand
TCGAAATACGATCATTATAATCGGAGACGAGAGATGATGCATGCGTGTCTTCGTGTTTTCCAAGCCCTGAGACTTTCGCTGTGAACGTGGGATCTTTTTCGTGCGCATGTGTTCACACGGGGGTGTTCAGACACCGAAGAGAGTCTGCACAAAGTTGACTCCGAGAAATAAATCTCTCGCCGAACGTGGGGATCGAACCCACGCTGATAGCGACCGACTGGCTACAAAGCCAGCGCGCTAACAACTGCGCTACCTCCCCGCCGCGCTATCAGTGTCAAGTTACCAAAGGCGGAGGGGAAGTGTTTAACTAACCGTATCAAGCTTGTCGTGCATTCCGAACGCGTGTACTGGAGTGACTGACAGGGGCTTGTCTGGACTTGACTGCGCCTGAACTGATGCGTTGTTTCATCGAACGATTGACAGTTAAAAAGAGAAGTACGCCTTCTTTTGGTTTAAATACATATTTATCCAACAGTCCGAATTACAATAGAACGGGCAAGATGAAGAAACACAAAAGCACGAGGCTCAAATAAGTGCTACCAAAATTAAAGAGAAACGTCTCTGGCGAACGTTTTAAACAGTATATTAAGACAGTATAAGCATTTTACTTCACAGTTATTTTTCAAGTCAGTAATATCAGTATAAATATCACACACTTGAATGTTGTCCAAGAGCTTCAAGGCATAGTCACTGATGTCATTATTTCAGTTATTGTCAAGATTGTGGGTCATGAGAACTTAATTGTAATATTAATGGTTTTATGATAATACTAAAAATAAACAGCAAGAAAAAATATGAAAAAAGTTATAAGTGTATAGTACTTGTCTTAATTATAATAGTCCTGATTTTGTGATCAAGTGCTCTACACAAGGCTAGATGTTATCAGAGGTCAAGGATGTCAAATATCACGTAAAGTTGAAGCAACCAGAGCATCGGTGGCTAGCAGAGGAACCTCCGATTGGGCCACCAGAAGTAGAGGTGAAAGGAGAGGCTGGTGCAGCGGGGTGCCCGAGCCTCAGAAGGATAGTTGGCGATGCAGCAAGGCCATTGATATCAGCGTGAACTTGTTATCAGCCGGTGCCGTTATCGGGTTACAGCCGTAGCCCTTTCGCCGTGGCTTCGCCGAGCTAGCACTGTAACTCAGATGCTGACCACCGGTTACGGGTTAGCGGCGCCACAGGACCATGGTTTCAGCGTTCCTTTTCGTGTTGGTATCAAGTTACCGTGCCCTGGCCAAGAACGCTAGCATTGAAGAAGGGAGAGAAAAGTTCTACCTCCCCATCTTCGGTTTATGTAAACGACTAGGGCTCCTTGCATTAGGAAGTATTCGGATTCTAAATGTTTATTATTATTATCACTAGCAATACTCGTGCTCCTCACGGGATGTAACAAATGTTTTATGATTTTCATTAATCACTGATGGTGTGGATATTAAAGTGTCTATGCGAATCCATACCATTATCAATTGCTATTATTGTTGCAATGGTCGACTTATCTTGTCTGAATCATGACTGATTTATTATTGTATTCATAGCTTCAAAGCGATGGTGATTCAGTGGAGTAGATTAGCTCCCCTGATCAGCGAAGCCTTATAACTATCAGTCATATGATTACCACAAATATGATGGTTAAAACCCTTATAACTTTGGAACCAGCCAACCATTTTTTTTAAATGAAATTAAACATGAAGACGCAGCACATTAGTCCCTTCAACTTAAGGGGGAAAAAAGAAGAAAAAATTCAACTCGATTTTCTGAGAAAAACATTTTTGCTGTGATTATGTAATTTTTAACTGCTATTTTGTAGACCCGTCCTCAGAGTATGTAATGAAAAAAAGTTTCATTGAAATATTCCCAGAACTTTGGGAGACATGGCTGATTATGTATTTTGACCATCGGGCCCCGTAATGACCTTGACCTTTGACCTATCCAATATAAATGTTGCACGCAATAGGCTATCGTGTGTCTACATCTACCTACAAAGTTTGGTTGAAAAATACTTAGCCGTTCAGGATTTATCGCAGTTCCTATATTGTGACATACATACATACTTACGGAATGGAACAATCGCAAACGTCCCCGCTGGATGACGAATTAAATTATAAAAAACGTATCAGTAAAATAAAATAACAATGAACAGCACACATTCCCTGAAAAGTAATGTAGCGTAGGGGAAAGGGAGAAAAAAAGTGACACCGCGTGGATTCGAACGTGCGTGATTAGAACGTGATGAAGCAAGAGTGTCCTAACCAACTGGCCTACTAATAATTTGCAAAAGTTTCAGGGAGAAATACAGCTATGACATTACAAAAACCATAGGCAATGGATGTTCCGTTTGCCATTCCAATAAGTAACAACAATAATAACTTGATAGGTTTGAGAGTGAACTTGATTTGACATGATACTGTGTTGTCTAAAGTGTTTATTGGATTCTCGGGCAGTTTATCCCGGACAGCTGCATGTCGAGCTTCAGGGGTGCCTAAGGGCATCCGGCGGTAGGT
>NW_027126711.1:0-5000 GCF_037325665.1 Littorina saxatilis | reverse complement strand
CTTGCATGGAGCGAGGAGCAACCGAGTTCAATCCACGAGCAGAATACCAGGCGGCCCAGGCCCTCCAGTGTGAAGCATAAACAGACGAAGTAGACGCTCTGTGTGAGCGACAGACTAAGTCCATCGTCAATTCTGATGCTCCAGCACACATCAGTGAGCCCCGAACAACCTCCACACGTGAAGCTTGAGCAACTGGGGCTTTTCGTGTGGAACGCCTGTTTGAGGCTGCACCAGCTCCCCTCTCACTAGTGAGAGAGGAATGGGAGGACCGTGAGCGAGCCTGAGCAGGTCCGGGAACCAGGCCTGCGATGGCGAAAGGGGGACAACCAACAGAAGGGTCGGCCCCTCCAACTCCGTCTTTCTGATTACTGCCGAGTAACAGAAACGGCGGGAAGGCGTACGCCTCCAGACCCGTCCAGGGAAAGTCCAAAGCGTTTGTCTGCCATGCCTGAGGATCCGGGAACGGCGAGACAAAGACCGGAAGCCTCTTTGAGAACCTTGTGGCAAAAAGATCTACCAGAGGCTTTTGGACCTGGGCCCAAAGGCAAAGCAGTGCCCCGTGAGTGATCGTCCACTCCGACTGAAGCACCCTGTCTGAGCGGCTGAGCGCGTCCGCCAGAGTGTTCAGGCACCCTGAAAGGTACCTGGCTGAGATCGTGATATGGTGTTGCGAACACCACTTCAGGATCTCGCAGGCCCTGTTCGAGAGAGACGGGGACGGCGAACCTCCCTGTTTGTTGAGGTAAGCTGCCACTGTCGTGTTGTCTGTAAACAGACGAACATGCTTGGCATGAAGGCAAGGCAAGGCAATCGGCACTCCTCTGCAGACCCATTCCGTGTCTAACCACTGAAGGGTCGTGGACTGAAACCATCCCTGAAGAGGGACAAGGGCATTCCAGTCCACCCGAGGAGAGTCCACATACGGTTTCAGTGCCAACTGAAAAGGCCGTTTGTGGACCCTACCCAGAGGAACCAAGAGAGCCATGGACTCCATCTGCCCCAAGATGGAGGCGAGCGTCCGGAGGGAAGCCCTCAGGAGAGGCAAAGTGGAGCGAATGAAAGCTTGGAGCTTGTCCACCCTCCTTTGGGAGGGTTGGACAGTCCAAGAGACCGTGTCGAAAGACATACCTAGATAGATGAATGTCTGGGACGGAATCAACTCCGACTTTGATCGGTTGATTGAGAAACCCAACAAGTTGGCTTCTCAAAGAACCGACTGGGTATGCTGCGAGCAGCCTGTCTGGGATTGGTTCAGAATGAGCCAATCGTCCAGATACACCCGCAGTCGAATACCCTGCGACCTCATCAGTGCACAGAACTGTCTCACCACCATGGTAAAACTCCACGGAGCGAGAGACAGCCCGAAGGGGAGTGCGCGGAACTGGTAGATCTGATCTCCCCACCGGAAACGAAGTCATTTCCGGTCGGCCGGATGCATAAGAATGTTAAAATATGCATCCGTCAGATCGATCGAGGTCGCCCAGTCTCCTGGACGGAGAGAGTCTCTGACCGAGGCTGGCGTCTCCATTTTGAATTTTATCTCTCTCAGGAAAGTGTTGAGATGGGATAAATCCAAAACAGGACGCCATGCTCCTGAAGCCTTGGGAACGACGAAAAGACGCCCGTAAAACCCCAGGGAGCTGTGATCTAGGACCCTCTCCACCGCGCCCTTCTGTACCAGGAGTGGTATTCAAGAAGAAAAAGAATTTGAGGTGGTTTCAGATTCTGAAGCTGTTTTAGCTACTACGCTTTAACTTCCGATTTTAACTGGCATTCACGAGTCCCCCTCCGAACGCTGTTAGCTAACAAGGTTGTCTATTTATAAACCACGGGGTTTCCCTCACTTCCTGTTCAGTGCGCACGTGCAGTAGGTCTTATCCGCCTTCATTGCTTTTATTCCGCGAACGAACACGTGTGCATTACATTTACTTCAGTCGACATGTACGGAACATCCATCGGACAAGCGAAAGCGCAGGCACACGAGGAAGAGATGGAGGGGAAGAGGAAGCGAAGTGCTAACTGGACTGACAGCGAAACGCGGACAAATTACGAGATACCGCTCGCGAAAGATTTCAACCGATGCTCGATCATACCGGCTTGTGGTGAAAACGTGCTAGCGTCTTCTTTAATGCATTACAGTGTCCATTTTCATCAACTGATTCTGTGGCCGAACGGTTCTCACATTCGCCTGATGCGCGATTGAGTCGAGTTCAAATCACCATCTGTCCGTACTTTTTTTTAACTCTTTGGCATTTGTTTATTTTTGTTTATTTTCTTCATGTGCAAAAGAGTACATTATAATAGCAAATTGATGTAAAAAAAAAAAAATTTGTAGGCAGGAATGGGTTTTTGTTTTGTTTTTTTGGTTACCATGATATTAATTTATTGATAAAGTTTGAAAACTTTAACATTTAAACATTTGATTTAAAAAAAAATATATGAAGAAGGATGCTCCCCGCTTAAAAAAACAAAGGTAAGAGAGACGAAAAAAACCACTAAAACTTTCTGTACAAATCTACATCGTCACATTTATCCAAAGGATGAATGCGATCCCGGAAAATACGGTTTCTTCTCAGATTTCTTCTCTCGGCATATTCCAACATCATGAAGGCCGCCATCTTGAATCACGAAGATAACACGGTGTTAGCGATTGTAGAGACGAGGGGTAGGTCCTGTAACTTTGAAGGCGTCACGTGACTTTGGCGGGTCACAACGGGCTTTCGTGAATGCCGATTAGCGCGACTTACAGCTCAAACAGCGCCACCATGCGGCCAAGTGGCGCTAAAGAGCTTTCTTGAATACCAGTCCGGGGAGGCAATTTCCGCCTGAAGAATGGACCTTGCTTCCTGTGAGAAGGGGGGCTTGAAGACCGGCGAACGCCGGGAAAGAGGTGTCTTTTCCTCCTGCCAGAGCAGTCGGAAGCACGACCTCACCACTCCCACAATCCATTGGCTATCTACAGAGACCATCCAATGCGAAAGTGCCCAGGAGGGGCCTCCCGCCATCACCAAGGTGGAGGGCGGAAGGGGGGTGAGATCGGGAGCACTTCATTGGGGGTGGGGCTTGCTGCTAGAGCCACCCCGCCCCCTTCCCAAAGCAGTTCTTTTCTTCGAACCACGAGAAACCTGCTGAGCTGGCCGTTTGGATGCAGGTTTGGGATGAGTAGAGGACTGAGCCTGCTTTTGCTGAGTAGGCTTGCTCTGTTTGATCCCCTGCAGAGTAAAGTCAGAGAACTGTTGGTCCTTATTTGACTGGATCTCCTTGTGTCGAGCGTCAAGCGCCATATGACCAAAGAGAGACCCCTCTGCGACCAGAGACACTCTCAACGTGTCTCTGGTAACCTGATCCGTAAACTGCGAGTGCAAGAGGAACAAATCCCTCCTGCACACGACTGCGTGAGTATAGTGCAGGGATGATAGTCGCATCTGCTCTTCATTCATCCTAGCCAGGGCTGCAAGAAGAGTAGAGACATCATCGGCATTCTGATCCTCACTGAGTGTGAACGGATCAAGACTCTCGGTCAGCGACCGTGAAAGCGCCCTGATGATCGTCTCAGAAATGGATGCTAGTTCCAGGAGCTGACGTCCTATCTCCTCTGACGCGAGAAGGGTGTGTTCTGTTAGCGTCACACCCGAATCACGCTTCAATGGTTTGGCCAACAGAGGAAGCAATTCCTGCGACACCTGTAAAGTTGTGCACGGAAGAGCGAAGGACGAAAGCAAATTCCGGTCGGGTCTGTTCAAGTTGAGCTTCCTATGCCCCGAAGGAACAAAGGTAGAGGCTTGAGACTCCGAAGCCAGCCAAGGCTGAGCCTGTTCCGGAACTGGCCCAAAAGGAACCAGAAGAGGAACAGGGGCAATACCACTTCCAGATTGTGATGGCTTAGCCAAAACATGCGCAAGGTGGTAAGCCACCGAAGGAGACTCTTCGAACCGGAAGCAGAAATCATCCTCCTTCGCGGGACAGCAGGAATCATCCTCCTTCGCGGGACGAAAGTCAGACATAGCTGAAGGGGCAACCGAACCGGAAGCCGACAAAGCTGATGCACCCTCCGGAAAATAACAGGATGTCACCTCCGCAGCAGCTTCAAGTACAGCCTTGAGCCTAGACGGGAATCCCGACCGTGTCTCCTCACTAGCAACAGACTGAACGTCAGAGTAGTCGAGCGAAGGACACTGACCGAAGTCACAGTCGCCGGTGGCGGAAGGGTGTGCGGGATAACCGGAAACCCATGTACCCGGAAATCCTCTTGACTCATTCCTCGACTGACATGAGAGAAAGGGTAAGTCGAGTGACCATCCGAAGCCACCGGAACTGGATAGGCAGAAGTCACCCCACCCACAGGGTGAAGCAACGACTGCCCCGGCCGAGGCACTGCATGCCCGAAAGCCGGCCGCTGTTGTTCACTCACCGGCATCCGTCCGGAAGTGCCAGGAAGAGGAACAGCGTATCCGTCCGAAGCCGGAAATGCAACCGACGAAGCCGCACAATGCGGAAACGAGGGCTGCGTAGACTGAGGCCGGAAGCCATAAAGCCCGGAGGCCAGTCTCCGGTCAACCCCAGCACCGACCTCGGAGTGAACGTGTGGTGGGGGACCTATGCTTCCGGTGGGAACCGGAAGCGCAGCAGCCGAGAACGGCTGCCGCCCTTGTTCTGAAACGCCTGAGCACACGGAGGAGAACATCGGAGGAGACAGAACAGAAGAATGCAAGCTGTGAAAGTGCCCCAGAGAACTGTCTCCCAAAAGGGAGTGTCCGGTCGCATCACGAGGGCTGTTGGACCAGTTCAACTTACCGGCAGTGCCGCCCGCGGCGGCAGAAACCGAAAAGACAGGAAACTGCTCCCTGGAACCGGAAGCCGAAGGCGCCGACAAAGAAGCCAAGGACCGCACATCCCCCACGGACGGAGGAAGCACGACGCTGGTGGATGGCGTGGAACACTGCATCTCCTCTTTAACCGTGCTACGAATCTCTGGAAGATTTAAGAAGAGAAGACACCAG
>NW_027126710.1:0-15445 GCF_037325665.1 Littorina saxatilis | reverse complement strand
GACGCGCTCGAGGGGATATCCAGATGGAATAGGCTTGAGCTAAATTATAACAAAATCGTTCACTATTTACTTATATATTATCCGATTCAATAAAAACGAGAGAGAAAAATGTAATGTGCACAAGTTTGGATACCGATATTTAAGTGTATCAACTGTTTGTTTCATCTGAAAGTGAAAGAAGTTATGCGTAAAATTAAAAGAAATAGAAGAAGAAAGGGGAGGAGGAGGAGGGGGAGATGGGAGGAGAAGAGGGACACTGCAGAGTATAGGAGGCGCACAAAGGCATAGCTAACAGAATATCTCCCGACAGGTCAAAAGCTCTTATTTGTTGAACACGCGCTTCCAAAGTTCTTTAATTCAGACGCAGCTTCCAAGTCGTTTGAGGGATCAATTCCTCTTAGCATCAACGAGAAATTCAGCACATCTACGTGCAGATATACGTAGCTTTTCCCTCAACCAGAAACTGTTGCTAAAATATGCTATGCTGCATTGGGCAAATTTAAAAGTCGATGGTAGAATTGCAATATAAAGTCGTGTCACTCTGACAAAATCCTCACTGTGCGTTCGAGAGATAATGACTGGCGCTTACAAAACACACACACACAAAAACAAACAAATGTGTTGAAGGTTACATTCTAGGGCTTTTGAGAGTTTCAACAAATCAGCCACTGGGTGCAGACGACATCAAAATTCGATCTGTTGCATTCACGTCAAAACCCCATTGTTTCCGAGTTTTGATTTGTTAAACTGTTAGTCTTTTTTTAAGTCCCCGCCGGAGAAAAAAAATCCGGAAAAATTGTGGCGCAGTGGTATTGAATCGGCGTAGACAGACTCATGTAATGCCGTTGCTTTGTTTGAAATGGATTGCACATGCTACTGTAAATGGTCAGCTGATCTACAATGGAGGCATGACAAAATACTCCGTTTTACATTTAGTCAAGTTTTGACTAAATGTTTTAACATAGAGGGGGAATCAAGACGAGGGTCGTGGTGTATGTGTGTGTGTGTTTGTGTGTGTTTGTGTGTGTGTGTGTGTGTGTGTGTGTGTGTGTGTGTGTGTGTGTGTGTGTGTGTGTGTGTGTGTGTGTGTGTGTGTGTGTGTGTGTGTGTGTGTAGAGCGATTCAGAGTAAACTACTGGACCGATCTTTATGAAATTTTACATGAGAGTTCCTGGGTATGATATCCCCAGACGGTTTTTTAAATTTTTTGGATAAATGTCTTTGATGACGTCATATCCGGCTTTTTGTAAAAGTTGAGGCGGCACTGTCACACCCTAATTTTTCAATCAAATTGATTGACAGTTTGGCCAAGCAATCTTCGACAAAGGCCGGACTTTGGCATTGCATTTCAGCTTGGAGGCTTAACAATTAATTCATGACTTTGGTCATTAAAAATCAGCAAATTGTAATTACAATTATTTTTGTACAAAACGATCCAAAATTACGTTTATCTTATTCTTCATCATTTTCTGATTACAAAAACATAAAAAATATGTTATATTCGGATTAAAAACAAGCTCTGAAAATTAAAAATATAAAAATTATGATTAAAATAAAATGTCCGAAATCGATTTAAAAACAGTTTCATCTTATTCCTTGTCGGTCCCTGATTCCAAAAACATATAGATATAATATGTTTGGATTAAAAACACGCTCAGAAAGTTAAAACGAAGAGAGGTACAGAAAAGCGTGCTATCCCGCTCAGCGCGACCATTACCGCACTATTCTGGCTTGTCGATTTCACTGCCTTTGCCACGAGCGGTGGACTGACGAAACTACGAGTATGCGGTCTTGGTGAAAAAAATGCAGTGCGTTCAGTTTTATTCTGTGAGTTCGACAGCTTGACTAAATGCAGTAAATTCGCCTTACGCGACTTGTTTTTTGCTCTCATGAGACAAGCTAGTATATGGTGGTCACATCGTGACTATCCTTCAATTACACATTAACATGCTTCCATTTGAAACTTCGAGGTCTTCATCGGGGATTGACGCCCGACAAAGGCTAATTGAAGCCCGACGGAGCATGTTAATGTTATTGTAATTCAATCTGACGACGATCTCTGCAAGGGTCAAGTCCCAAGAAATATGTCTCTGTATTCCTATTCTTATACTCTGCTCATGTTTTGTTTTCTTTCACACACATTTTTTTCTTCTTTTATGACGGGTTTCTGGATAGCAAACTCTAAAACAAATTCTTTTCATCACAAAAGCGATCTTTGGAATTGACTGACGTAGTCCGGAAGAATTCATGCATCTCGGTATTTCGTTGGCCTTCATATTTCCTACTTGTAAAATGACCCTCAAAGCTAACCGAGACTAGTTGAGGCTGTATCAATGCGCCTCGCCAGCAGGTTGTTAATGGGTTTTTAGCGAGTGGTTATCGACAATTAATGACCGGTAATTTTCAATGAGTTGGGGCATTCTGACCAATCACAGGATCTGTTTCATTAAAACGCAAACTTGATTGAATTACAATAAACAATAGCCCCTCCCGCCACCCCACCCCCCCCCCCCAAAAAGAAAAAAAAGGAAAAAAAAGGAGGAACATTAAGGAGAAGAAAAGAAAAAGAAGAAAACAAAATCGATAATGATAAGCTTGCATTCAAAATGTAACAGTAACGGCACTACTCGATGCTACCACCCAGCCTTAAATTGTTCTAGGGTACTTTGTGATTGTTTTACTGATAAAATTGCGTATTGAAATGCCTACCGGAATCGTCATCCCTCTCCCGGTTTCTGTTTCGACCTGCGGACCCTATATTTGAGAGGTACATGTTATGGTAACCACATGCACGTATACAAAGCAAGTCTGCAACATGCGAGAGAGCAAAGCTAGTATTTTGCAGGAACACGTTTGAAGGTCGCGTTTCAGGCTCTTCTCCAGACAAATTACAAAAACTGTTTTCATTCGCCAGTGTGAAATACAGCTGATGAGCGAAATGGCACGGTACATGCTTTGCCGTCCATAAATTTCCATAACGAAAGGACAATATAAATGTAAAAATGGACGATAGGGCCTGCCAATAAACCTAGCTTAAATAATTATATATAGTTGGATATTGGTCAAACCTGCTACTGGTGTATATGCCTTGCCGTGGCGTAGCAGCTTGTGTGCCCTGATGATCCAAAGAGCTATGCCGGCCGGAGCCTTCATAGTGCTCCTGGCAGGTGTAACCACGCCGGACAGGTCTGAGGTGAATGGGGCCAGACTAAGTATACACCCTGGCCCTCCAGGTTGGGGGTTGTGCGAAGGGCTAACAACTCATCCATGGAAAAAAAGTACTTGTTACAGAAAAGTCAACAAGAGATACAAGGAACATTTCGGCCCTGGGAGTTAGGCCCAGGATCGGAGTGCCTGGCGAGCTCTTGTTGGTGGCCTATGCCCCGGACGGGGTCAAAGGCATAAGTAAGTAAGTAAGTAATTGGTCAAACAGTTGATCAACAAAGTAGCCTGATAAATATTTTGCCGACATAAGACACTTTGGCCTGGGTAAAAACATGTGTGTGTGTGTGAGAGTGCGTGCGTGCGTGCGTGCGTGTGTGCGTGCGTGCGCGCATGTGCGTGCGTGTGTGTGACGAAAGACTCGGCAAAAGCATGTTTCTCTCTGCTCCCGCCGTCAGCCCTAAATGCGCGGTATTCCAAAGCGATCGATGGACAAAGTAGCATGATAAATGTTTTGCCGGCACAGCGCAGACCGACCTCCCTCGCTCATTACCCACAACAATGGCGGCGTTAGCGGGCAGTAATTAGACGCCATGAGCAGGCTTTTTTCATGGTGCCCTCCCCTTTCTTTGCGGCATTTTTTTTAGACGGGATGAGTCACTGTATTTGGTTTGCAAGATCTAAGACGAAAGTCGGATTTTAAACTGCAGATGACGGGCGCGTTGGCCCAGTGGATAAGACATCGATCTCTTATCGGAAGGTCGTGAGTTCAAATCCCGGCCGCTGCCGCCTGGTGGGTTAAGGGTGGAGACTTTTCCAATCTCCAAGGTCAACTTATGTGCAGACCTGCTAGTGCCTTATCCCCTTTCGTGTGTACACGCAAGCACAAGACCAATTGCGCACGCAAAAGATCCTGTAATCCATGTCAGAGTTCGGTGGGTGAGTTTCGTTTTGAAAAAAAAAATCAGATTACACATTACATGGTGTATAACATTGCGTGAAATAAAGTAGACGTAAGAACCTTTCATAATTGTATGATTATCATTGAAGCCTAAAGAGATTGTAACTGAATTTCGTGACGCAATGTTAGGGCATCACTAAGGTTTAAAAAAAATCCAAGCCAGACAGCCAGACAGACAACCAGACAGCCAGCCAGCCAGCCAGCCAGCCAGAAAGACAGACAGACAGACAGACAGACAGACAGACAAACAAACAAACAGAAAGAGACACAGCCAGACAGGCAGAGTAAACACTGGTAGAAAGAAACAGAGCGACAGGGAGAGACAGACAGAATCACTAACACACATACACACACAGATACAAAGGAAGACAGAGACAAAGAAAAGAATTCACCAAATTCACTCCAGGCCTCAGCGAAAGAAAACAGGTGACGCATGCTTTAACTGTTAGCTCATTAAAATCACTGCTTTTGTCCTCATCGACGACGGTCACGCGGCGCTGCTCCATAACGATAATGATTCACGATGAAACGGGAAAGGAGATGTTTCCCCTAATTATGTACCACCCCAGAGGATCATTGACGAGGGGAATTCTTCACATCAGGTGCATGACAAAGTTGATTGACGTGTTGCAGTCAAAGAGTGCAACTGCTTGTGTTTTCTGATGGCTAAGGAAGCAGTCGGGATGTTGGTTCTTGGTATGTGTGTCCTCGTGGAGGCATAATCTTATCCCAGCAGTCAGGATGTTGGTTCTTGGTATATGTGTCCTTGTGGAGGCATAATCTTATCCCAGCAGTCAGGATGTTGGTTCTTGGTATATGTGTCCTTGTGGAGGCATAATCTTATCCCAGCAGTCAGGATGTTGGTTCTTGGTATATGTGTCCTTGTGGAGGCATAATCTTATCCCAGCAGTCAGGATGTTGGTTCTTGGTATATGTGTCCTTGTGGAGGCATAATCTTATCCCAGCAGTCAGGATGTTGGTTCTTGGTATATGTGTCCTTGTGGAGGCATAATCTTATCCCAGCAGTCAGGATGTTGGTTCTTGGTATATGTGTCCTTGTGGAGGCATAATCTTATCCCAGCAGTCAGGATGTTGGTTCTTGGTATATGTGTCCTTGTGGAGGCATAATCTTATCCCAGCAGTCAGGATGTTGGTTCTTGGTATATGTGTCCTTGTGGAGGCATAATCTTATCCCAGCAGTCAGGATGTTGGTTCTTGGTATATGTGTCCTTGTGGAGGCATAATCTTATCCCAGCAGTCAGCATGTTGGTTCTTGGTATGTGTGTCCTCGTGGAGGCATAATCTTATCCCAGCAGTCAGCATGTTGGTTCTTGGTATGTGTGTCCTCGTGGAGGCATAATCTTATCCCAGCAGTCAGCATGTTGGTTCTTGGTATGTGTGTCCTCGTGGAGGCATAATCTTATCCCAGCAGTCAGCATGTTGGTTCTTGGTATATATGTGTCCTTGTGGAGGCATAATCTTATCCCAGCAGTCAGGATGTTGGTTTTAATTGGTATATGTGTTCTTGTGGAGGGATAATCTTATCCCAGCAGTCAGGATGTTGGTTTTAATTGGTATATGTGTCCTTGTGGAGGGATAATCTTATCCCAGCAGTCAGGATGTTGGTTCTTGGTATATCTGTCCTTGTGGAGGGATAATCTTATCCCAGCAGTCAGCATGTTGGTTCTTGGTATATGTGTCCTTGTGGAGGCATAATCTTATCCCAGCAGTCAGGATGTTGGTTCTTGGTATATGTGTCCTCGTGGAGGCATAATCTTATCCCAGCAGTCAGGATGTTGGTTCTTGGTATATGTGTCCTTGTGGAGGCATAATCTTATCCCAGCAGTCAGGATGTTGGTTCTTGGTATATGTGTCCTCGTGGAGGCATAATCTTATCCCAGCAGTCAGGATGTTGGTTCTTGGTATATGTGTCCTCGTGGAGGCATAATCTTATCCCAGCAGTCAGCATGTTGGTTCTTGGTATGTGTGTCCTCGTGGAGGCATAATCTTATCCCAGCAGTCAGCATGTTGGTTCTTGGTATATGTGTCCTTGTGGAGGCATAATCTTATCCCAGCAGTCAGCATGTTGGTTCTTGGTATATGTGTCCTTGTGGAGGCATAATCTTATCCCAGCAGTCAGGATGTTGGTTCTTGGTATATGTGTCCTTGTGGAGGCATAATCTTATCCCAGCAGTCAGGATGTTGGTTCTTGGTATATGTGTCCTTGTGGAGGCATAATCTTATCCCAGCAGTCAGCATGTTGGTTCTTGGTATATGTGTCCTCGTGGAGGCATAATCTTATCCCAGCAGTCAGCATGTTGGTTCTTGGTATTTGTGTCCTCGTGGAGGCATAATCTTATCCCAGCAGTCAGCATGTTGGTTCTTGGTATATGTGTCCTCGTGGAGGCATAATCTTATCCCAGCAGTCAGGATGTTGGTTTTAATTGGTATATGTGTTCTTGTGGAGGGATAATCTTATCCCAGCAGTCAGGATGTTGGTTTTAATTGGTATATGTGTCCTTGTGGAGGGATAATCTTATCCCAGCAGTCAGGATGTTGGTTCTTGGTATATCTGTCCTTGTGGAGGGATAATCTTATCCCAGCAGTCAGCATGTTGGTTCTTGGTATATGTGTCCTTGTGGAGGCATAATCTTATCCCAGCAGTCAGGATGTTGGTTCTTGGTATATGTGTCCTTGTGGAGGCATAATCTTATCACAGCAGTCAGGATGTTGGTTCTTGGTATATGTGTTCTTGTGGAGGCATAATCTTATCACAGCAGTCAGGATGTTGGTTCTTGGTATGTGTGTCCTCGTGGAGGCATAATCTTATCACAGCAGTCAGCATGTTGGTTCTTGGTATATGTGTCCTCGTGGAGGCATAATCTTATCCCAGCAGTCAGGATGTTGGTTTTAATTGGTATATGTGTTCTTGTGGAGGGATAATCTTATCCCAGCAGTCAGGATGTTGGTTTTAATTGGTATATGTGTCCTTGTGGAGGGATAATCTTATCCCAGCAGTCAGGATGTTGGTTCTTGGTATATCTGTCCTTGTGGAGGGATAATCTTATCCCAGCAGCCAGCATGTTGGTTCTTGGTATATGTGTCCTTGTGGAGGCATAATCTTATCACAGCAGTCAGGATGTTGGTTCTTGGTATATGTGTCCTTGTGGAGGCATAATCTTATCACAGCAGTCAGGATGTTGGTTCTTGGTATATGTGTCCTTGTGGAGGCATAATCTTATCCCAGCAGTCAGGATGTTGGTTCTTGGTATATGTGTCCTTGTGGAGGCATAATCTTATCCCAGCAGTCAGGATGTTGGTTCTTGGTATATGTGTCCTCGTGGGGGCATAATCTTATCCCAGCAGTCAGCATGTTGGTTCTTGGTATATATGTGTCCTTGTGGAGGCATAATCTTATCCCAGCAGTCAGGATGTTGGTTCTTGGTATATGTGTCCTTGTGGAGGCATAATCTTATCCCAGCAGTCAGGATGTTGGTTCTTGGTATATGTGTCCTTGTGGAGGCATAATCTTATCCCAGCAGTCAGCATGTTGGTTCTTGGTATATGTGTCCTTGTGGAGGCATAATCTTATCCCAGCAGTCAGCATGTTGGTTCTTGGTATGTGTGTCCTCGTGGAGGCATAATCTTATCACAGCAGTCAGCATGTTGGTTCTTGGTATATGTGTCCTCGTGGAGGCATAATCTTATCCCAGCAGTCAGCATGTTGGTTCTTGGTATATTTGTCCTCGTGGAGGCATAATCTTATCCCAGCAGTCAGGATGTTGGTTTTAATTGGTATATGTGTTCTTGTGGAGGGATAATCTTATCCCAGCAGTCAGGATGTTGGTTTTAATTGGTATATGTGTCCTTGTGGAGGGATAATCTTATCCCAGCAGTCAGGATGTTGGTTCTTGGTATATCTGTCCTTGTGGAGGGATAATCTTATCCCAGCAGTCAGCATGTTGGTTCTTGGTATATGTGTTCTTGTGGAGGCATAATCTTATCACAGCAGTCAGGATGTTGGTTCTTGGTATGTGTGTCCTCGTGGAGGCATAATCTTATCACAGCAGTCAGGATGTTGGTTCTTGGTATATGTGTTCTTGTGGAGGCATAATCTTATCACAGCAGTCAGGATGTTGGTTCTTGGTATATGTGTCCTTGTGGAGGCATAATCTTATCCCAGCAGTCAGGGTGTTGGTTCTTGGTATATGTGTCCTCGTGGAGGCATAATCTTATCCCAGCAGTCAGCATGTTGGTTCTTGGTATATTTGTCCTCGTGGAGGCATAATCTTATCACAGCAGTCAGCATGTTGGTTCTTGGTATATGTGTCCTCGTGGAGGCATAATCTTATCCCAGCAGTCAGGATGTTGGTTTTAATTGGTATATGTGTTCGTGTGGAGGGATAATCTTATCCCAGCAGTCAGGATGTTGGTTTTAATTGGTATATGTGTCCTTGTGGAGGGATACTCTTATCCCAGCAGTCAGGATGTTGGTTCTTGGTATATCTGTCCTTGTGGAGGGATAATCTTATCCCAGCAGTCAGCATGTTGGTTCTTGGTTTAAACAATGTTTTATTAAATCAAACATGGTACAACAATACAACGATAAACAGTAGGGACACGAACTCAAGCGAACGCTTATATTACGCGCCCTACGTAGTTACAAATTAACAAAAATATGATGTCGGACAAACATTACTTATAAACTATGGAACTATCTAGGTAAACAGCATAGTTGAAGCAAACCAAAAAGAACAAGAGAAAGCTAGCAGGAGGAAGAGGGGGAGGGTGGAGGTGGGACGAAAGAATGGTAGGTACATATGAAAGATGAAGGTGGTTAGCGCATACAAAAAGAATATACATAGTACATTGTAAACTGTAATCCAGTGGCAAATAAGCAGTAGTTCGCTGAATATATAATTGAAAAATGTATATAGAATACATGGCATGGATATGCGTACTGAGTCAAATTAACAAAAACGACCAGATTTACAGACAAACGATTGGACACTTTCAAAAATAAGCTTGTTGGTGCGAAGAGAAAGGTTTTCGCTACCATTTAACAATATTTCAACATGTCTGTAATGTACAGGTAGTGCATTTATTGTAGATAGGCGAGCGTCTACGTACAAAGGGCAATGTATCAAGTAATGGTCAGCTGTTTCGTGCAGGTAGCCGCAAGCGCACTGCGGATTTTCCTGTAAGTGGCGTTTGCACAGGTCAGAGTTCAAGTTACTCATGTTTAGGCGCATTCTGCAGTGATGAATCTCTTCCAGCATGTTGGTTCTTGGTATATCTGTCCTTGTGGAGGGACGATCTTATTCCATGTAAAAGCCTGAGTAGATTTGGGATAACGAGCTGGAGCGGACAGACAGACAAACATTTATGATACAGATAATGAACTTATCTCAACATTGTCGACGAAACTCGCTTGCAAGAAGCCTTTGCAATCTCGACCTTTAATGTCAGACTTGGACCTGTAAAATATTGTGACTGCCAATTAATGATCTCCTGCTTTTCTGGTTATCAAAGTCAAGATCATAGGGGGAAAAACACACACACGATATTTTCCAAACCTTGCACGATTCAATTATTTCTCTTGCCATCGTCTTCAGAGCTCCGCCCCCAACCCCCCCCCCCCCCCTCGCCCTCTTTCAACCCTTTGTATTCTTACCCACTTCTCATAAAGCATTCAATTTTTTCTCTGTTAATGACTCGATGTTTATCCCACTGCTGCGAGTGCAAGCAAACTTCAAATTCCATAATCACAAACTTGAACATGACAACACAAACAAGGCCTGTTAAAACAAATGGTGCTAATTATAAAACAGAAGTTCCCAGCGCAATATTTGATTTACAGCCATTTTTTTCTAACTGCGACATACAAACTTCTGTCAACACGCCATCAAGATACCGGGAGGCATGCTTTGTGATATTAATGCATTTTATTTTAATGATATTTTATAATAAAACATTTCTGATGTTGTATACTAATGCTTACGTCATTCAGCTTCAAACTATTCGCAGTAGCAGAGAGACAAAACATTTGAAGTGACATTTAGGGACTGTACTGGGGACATGCAACAATTAGCGAATAATCTAAATAAATCATCTTTTTTTCCTTTGGATTGCGCGTGCATGGCATAATGCATATTTTGCGGAATAATTCGTAACATGTAGCTGAAGTGAACAAATGCACAAACAATCGTATTGGCTGAACCGCTCGGCATCCGCTGGGTTTGGAACTGTTACGATGGACCGCTCCAAAGATTAAAGGTCTAGGTTGGAAACTTCCTTTTTTTCTTCTTTTCACTTTTTTCCTTCTCCCGTTGTCTTCCGTTTTGTCTTTTTGGCGTCTATGTCGATTTGAATACAATCAGCGTTCGATCACATAACTGGTTTGATTGCATCAAAAGAAACAATGCCAAATTGAGTCTTGGGGGACGGGCGCAGTGGCGTGGTGGTAAGACGTCGGCCTCGTAATCGAGAGGTCGGGAGTTCGAATCCCGGTCGCTGCCGCCTGGTGGGTTAAGAGTGGAGATTTTTCCGATCTCCCAGGTCAACTTATGTGCAGACCTGCTAGTGACTTAACCCCCTTCGTGTGTACACGCAAGCACAAGACCAAGTGCGCACGGAAAAGATCCTGTAATCCATGTCAGAGTTCGGTGGGTTATGGAAACACGAAAATACCCAGCATGCCTACTCAACGAAATCGGAGTGAAGCTGACTATGCTCTCAGAGTATAGTGTGGGGAACCCAAATGGGCAAACGAGCTCACACGTAACCAGAAAATTCTGGAACGCTGAAGAAGAAGAAGAGTCTTGAGGCAAGAATTCCTTTTCTTTCTTAAGTTGTTTCTTACTTTCTTTCTTCCTTACTCTTTGTCTCTGTCTGTCTATCTCTCTTGTTGGTGTTCTCTCTTAACTTTTCTCATCCCCGTCCATTTCTTTAAACAAAAATCTGCGTTCGATCACATAACTTCACAAGCGCTGAGGGTGGTCTCCTCTTTAGTCCAATCAGACATAAAGTTCTACGTTGTACCTGGCGAAAGGTCAGAGTTCAAAAGTCAGAGGATTTGCTGCGCGTGCTATCACGTGGGTACAAATTCACCAACCAAATGCCAACTTACCGCCGACGCTGTGTTCTTTGGAAAGGTCAACCAGTTCGACGTATTGGTATTTCTGTTTTACCCCCCATCCATTTTTGTGAAACTGTGAACTGTTCTACCTAGTGCGTGACAGTCATCAGGTCTAAGCTGACAATAGTGAACCTACCTGCAGTGCAGACCTCTTTCTCTCTCTGTCTCTCTCTCTGTCTCTCTCCTTGTCTCTCTGTGTCTTTCTCTCTATATCTCTGTCTCGTTGTCTCTGTCTCTCTCTGCCTCTCTCTGTCTCTGTCTCTATCTCTCTCTCTCTGTATGACTGTCTGTCTGTCTGTCTGTCTATCTGTGTATGTCTGTCTGTCTGTCTGTCTCTCACTCTCCCTTTCTTTGTCTGTCTGTCTGTCTGTCTCAGTTTGTCTGTCTGTCTCTCTCCCTTTCTCTGTCTGTCTCTCTGTGTCTCTGTCTCTGTCTCTCTCAGTGTCTGTCTGTCTGTGTCTGTGTCTCTCTCTCTGTCTCACTCTCTGTCTCTCTGTCTCTGTCTCTGTCTGTCTGTCTGTCTCTCTCTCTCTCTCTCTCTCTCTCTCTCTCTCTCTCTCTCTCTCTCTCTCTCTCTCTCTCTCACGATCAATCAATGCAGTTGTAATGGTGTTGGAAGATTGCAAACTTTGCCAAGTTTGACCGCGGATAAAGCCTGCCTATATATATTCAATACATTGTACTCAACCCAAAATGCTGTTGCAAACGTGACCTAAAGACCGTTTTTTCCACAGAAATTGAATAACGCAGACAAAAAAATCTCTCCTGACCTATGACCTCCGCCACTGTCTCAGGCAAAACCCACAGAGCACAGCAAGTCTACAGTGACGTCATAGTGCGCATGCTGCGTGCGCGGTCGTTGAGTGCACGGAAATCGCCGATGAATGACGAAAGTTTACGGGGATTAGCGACTTCCCGGCAACGTCTCGTTCGGAAAAAAGAGTTGAAGTTCGCAAGTACAAAGCGTTGTGACCTATTAAAAGCGCTATTGCGGAGGGAAGAGAGAAAGAGAGACAGGGGGGGAGGGAGAGAGAGAGAGGGGTGGGAGAGAGAGAGAGAGAGAGAGACAGAGAGAGACAGAGAGACAGAAACAGAGAGGGAGAAAGAAATAGAGAGAGAGAGGGGGAGAGGGGAGAGAGAGAGAGAGAGAGAGAGAGAGAGAGAGAGAGAGAGAGAGAGAGAAGAGAGAGAGAGAGAAGAAAAGAGAGAGAGAGAGAGAGAGAAAGAGAGAGAGAGAGAGAGAGAGAGAGAGAGAGAGAGAGAGAGAGAGAGAGGGGGAGAGGGAGAGAGAGAGAGATTTAACGATTAACGATTAACGAGTTTAATGCATCTAGGCAACATGCCCCTTGCAATTGGGGGAAAAAAACGTGGTAAAAACAACGTCAAGGACAAACATAAGTGTAATACTGGTGGACTATCTAGTCCATCAGAAAAAGTAATTGTGATATTGTATAATATGTACATTACAATGGCGGCCATAGCCGGTTAAATAGTGTAGTTAAGTTGTCGCCTTTTCTGCTATTGTTCAGGATTTGCAATCAGCTCTTGTCTAAGTTTTAAACAATCAAAAATAAATGATGCCAGCATTTCCTGATTTTCAATATTCATTAAGTTGACAAAATTTCTAGCTCTCAAACAATTATTGAATAGAATGTTTAAAGAAAACTGTTGTCTTATATTTGAATAGGCTTGGCAGGCGAAGATGAAATGAATTTCATCCTCCTCCGCCAGACCACACAAGGGACATAATTCCAATCGTCTATTTACATTGTATCTGTGCCTGTTGCAATATAAGTCGTTTATGCCAACTCTAAATCGGACCAGAACGTCTCTATAACGTCTAATATGCAAACTTGATAAGTAATGTTCATACTGTAAAATAGTTTTGAAGCTTCGATAGGTCACAAATCGTTCACTATCAAATAACTTTGCATGCCAGTCTTGTTGAAAGCAATCGAGCAAACGCTGCTTAAGCATCTTCAAAAAACCAGTTTTATTACCGACCTGCTGCTCAATCCAAGAATAGCCAAAACCCAGGCGAAACACATGGTTTTTAATGTCACTAGCCCAAGTCTTAATCCCTCTTTCCTCTAAACGTTTAAGATGATCGTAAATTGCTCTTGGAATTCTATGGGAAGGCATTTCTAATAGTTTTAGCCAGTATTTAATTGCTTTCATAAGGGAATTAATAAAAAGTGGGTGTCTGCCCAATTCACCATATATCATGGTATTAGGCGTTTTCTGACTCACTGATAAGAGTTTCTTGCATGCATACATTTGGACCCGTTCAATTTCCGCAATTTCTTTTACACCCCATATTTCGGACGCATACAAAAGAGCAGGCTGAACTTGGAGGTCGAACAAACGCAAAAATACTTTTATATCATTACATTCTATTCTCCATAATGCCCGTAAAATATCCATCACTTTTTTCTTTGCTCGTGCAGCGATTTGCTCCATTGCTGTACATATTGAAAGTTTAGTTGTCAGTGTAAAGCCTAAGTAAGTGTAAGAGTTAACCACTTCTAGTAGATCACCGTTTAAATACCATTTCTCACGCGCTGCTAGGTAGCCTCCCTTGCGGAATACCATCACTTTAGTCTTACTAAGGTTGACTGACAGTCCCAGTCTACCGGAGGCCCTAGCAAGCACATTTAACTGGTTCTGCAGGCCAACAACCGTGTGTGAAACAATGGCTAAATCATCTGCAAATAATAAAGCGAAAATTTCTTCTATTAGGTTAGATAAAGTGATGCCATGTCTTCCGTCTCTTTTTAATTCTTCAGCAACCTCGTTAATAAATAGGGCAAAAATTTTCGGTGACAATAAACAGCCTTGTTTCAGACCGATTGGTGATCCAAAGAACTCTGTATAGTCCTGACCAGCTCTGACGCAGCAGAGAACATTTTCATACATGCTCTTTAAAATTTTAAGCATTTTTCTAGACAATCCTTTCCGGCATAAGCATGCCCATAACTTGTTTCTATTAATAGAATCGAATGCCCGACGGTAATCTATGAAAGCAACAAAAACCTTTTTATTTTGCGCTAAACTTTTCTGGATTATAGTGTAAAGTGAGAAAATGTGATCAACAGTCGAGTATCCGGCTCTAAAGCCTGCTTGTTCTTCTACAATTTGTTCAGTTTCTTCCATCCACTGCGTCAGCCGCTTGTTCAAAATGTGCGTGAATATTTTACTGACAACACTAACAAGAGAAACACCTCTATAATTTCCCGGATCGTCTGTGTCCCCTTTTTTGAAAATAGGCACAATGATGGACTTGGACCAGAATTCCGGGAAATACCCCGTTTCAAGAAGAGCATTGAGGTAGTCATGTAAAAAAGGCATTACATTAATAGTCTTTATTACTTCAGCAGGTATTCCGTCCCAACCACTAGCTTTGTTTCGTTTGAGGTGTCCTATAGCATCCTTAATTTCTTCAGAAACAATAGGTCTGTCTGTTATGTGACAATAGTCTGTCGGCTCTGCATTTATAATTATATCTTCTTGGTCGCTTTGGTTTTCATCATTCGCGTTTAACAGAGTTTCAAAATGTTCCTGCCATTGGTCTAAACTAATGTTAGCTTTAGGTTGGGATTTGAGAGAGAGACTAAGAAAGAGAGAGAGACTAAGAAAGAGAGAGAGAGAGAGAGAGAGACTAAGAAAGAGAGAGAGAAAGAGAGAGAGATAGAGAGAGAGAGAGAGAGAGAGAGTTTGCTAAAGTTCGGTTTTATTTGGTTAAAATTTCATTCAAGTGTTTATAGCAGCTTTTAGTTTGAATGTTTCTTTTGAGCCCTGTCAAGCGATTGTGCGTTTGAGGTCAGTTGTGAACAGTATATGAGTTGGTATTCAAAACTAAGGAGCCGCTGAACGATTTGAATAATTAATCAACGCAGAAGCCAACTAACTAATACTGATGTTCTCGAGTATGACATAAACTAATTTTCTCAGTTGCCTTTGAACACACACAGGATAATAATGTCCACGAAAAAATCTCAAACAATCTTGACAAACTTTTGTTCTCCCTACAACCCTCCCTCCTGTCGAAATCAAGCATTCAGACGATGACGAATTTCATCGTATTTAATCCTCGTAATAACACACACACACACACACACACACACACACACACACACACATACACACAAACACACACATACACACAAACACACACAAACACACAC
>NW_027126709.1:35000-38872 GCF_037325665.1 Littorina saxatilis | reverse complement strand
TCTCTTTCTCTCTCTCTCTCTCTCTCTCTCTCTCTCTCTCTCTCTCTCTCTCTCTCTCTCTCTCTCAGACACACTATCTTCATCTCCACCTCACTCTCTATGTTGTTTCGATTACATCTTTCACGTAGTCAGGAGACTTTTGGAAAGAAGAGTGGAATTTGTTTTTGTGTCTGTCTGTCAACCTTTCTGTCTGTCTGCCTGTCTGTCTGCCTGTCTGTCTGCCTGTCTGTGTGTCTGTCTGTGTGTCTGTGTGTCTGTCTGTGTGTCTGTCTGCCTGTCTGTGGGTCTGTCTGCCTGTCTGTGGGTCTGTCTGCCTGTCTGTGTGTCTGTCTGCCTGTCTGTGGGTCTGTCTGCCTGTCTGTGGGTCTGTCTGCCTGTCTGTGTGTCTGTCTGCCTGTCTGAGTGTCTGTCTGCCTGTCTGTGTGTCTGTCTGTCTGTCTGTGTGTCTGTCTGCCTGTCTGTTGATCTGTCTGTCTGTCTGTGTGTCTGTCTGCCTGTCTGTTGATCTGTCTGTCTGTCTGTGTGTCTGTCTGCCTGTCTGTGTGTCTGTCTGTCTGTGTGTCTGTCTGCCTGTCTGTGTGTCTGTCTGCCTGTCTGTGGGTCTGTCTGCCTGTCTGTGTGTCTGTCTGCCTGTCTGTGTGTCTGTCTGCCTGTCTGTGTGTCTGTCTGCCTGTCTGTGGGTCTGTCTGCCTGTCTGTGTGTCTGTCTGCCTGTCTGTGTGTCTGTCTGCCTGTCTGTGTGTCTGTCTGCTTTTCTGTCTATCTTTCTGCCTGTCTGTGTGTCTGTCTGCCTGTCTGTGGGTCTGTCTGCCTGTCTGTGTGTCTGTCTGCCTGTCTGTGTGTCTGTCTGCCTGTCTGTGTGTCTGTCTGTCTGTGTGTCTGTCTGCCTGTCTGTTGATCTGTCTGTCTGTCTGTGTGTCTGTCTGCCTGTCTGTTGATCTGTCTGTCTGTCTGTCTGTCTGTCTGCCTGTCTGTGTGTCTGTCTGCCTGTCTGTGGGTCTGTCTGCCTGTCTGTGTGTCTGTCTGCCTGTCTGTGTGTCTGTCAGCCTGTCTGTGTGTCTGTCTGCCTGTCTGTGTGTCTGTCTGTCTGTGTGTCTGTCTGCCTGTCTGTTGATCTGTCTGTCTGTCTGTGTGTCTGTCTGCCTGTCTGTTGATCTGTCTGTCTGTCTGTGTGTCTGTCTGCCTGTCCACCCGTCTGTCTGTCTGCCTGTCTGCCTGTATGTGTGTCTGTCTGCCTGTCTGTGTGTCTGTCTGTCTGTCTGTCTGTCTGTCTGTCTGTGTCTGTGTGTCTGTGTCTGTGTGTCTGTCTGTGTCTGTGTGTCTGTCTGCCTGTCTGTGTGTCTGTCTGCCTGTCTGTGTGTCTGTCTGCCTGTCTGTGTGTCTGTCTGCCTGTCTGTGTGTCTGTCTGCCTGTCTGTGTGTCTGTCTGCCTGTCTGTGTGTCTGTCTGCCTGTCTGTGTGTCTGTCTGCCTGTCTGTGGGTCTGTCTGCCTGTCTGTATGTCTGTCTGCCTGTCTGTGGGTCTGTCTGTCTGTCTGTGTGTCTGTCTGCCTGTCCGTGTGTCTGCCTGCCTGTCTGTGGGTCTGTCTGCCTGTCTGTGGGTCTGTCTGCCTGTCTGTGTGTCTGTCTGCCTGTCTGTGGGTCTGTCTGTCTGTCTGTGTGTCTGTCTGTGTGTCTGTGTGTCTGTCTGCCTGTCTGTGTGTCTGTCTGCCTGGCTGTGTGTCTGTCTGTCTGTCTGTGTGTCTGTCTGTCTGTCTGTGTGTCTGTCTGCCTGTCTGTTGATCTGTCTGTCTGTCTGTGTGTCTGTCTGCCTGCCTGTGTGTCTGTCTGCCTGTCTGTGTGTCTGTCTGCCTGTCTGTGTGTCTGTCTGCCTGTCTGTGTGTCTGTCTGCCTGTCTGTGGGTCTGTCTGCCTGTCTGTGGGTCTGTCTGCCTCTGTCTCCCATCCTCCTCAACTACCCACGTGGTTTCGAGTTTAGAGTAAAATGTATCAGTGATGGCAGAGACTCGAGTTAAAATATATCACACTCTATTATACGAAATATATACCTTTCCATGGGATTTACATCAACTTCAAATTGCCTTTTCGATTATTGTTTTCACGGAGTCGGAGACTTTTGAAAAGAAGAACAGAATCTAAAGTTCTTCCTTTTTAGGTCAGATGTCTATCAAACATGTTCATGTGTTTTTGTGTGTTTCTTTCATTTCATCTGCAAGCATGAAGTTTTTATCAATACCCTGCTATTTCCAAAGCCTGCTGTGTCTGGTCTGTACATGTTCAAGAGTCGTTTATGGAGTGTTCGTCAGCTACCAGATTAAATCCTAATATTCCCAGACTTTTAATTTTAAAACTGTCAAGAAATCAAGGTTGCACCTCAAGAGTTTTTGTGTTTTTTTCCCCCTTATTTTTGCTCCTGTTCCTCCGGAAAAATATGTGTCGTCTCGAAACTCTACAAACTAAACTTGCCATGAAGTTTATAATTCTAACCTGCTGGAGTAATCACGTTTTTTTTGTATCAACGGTCTTCTTTTTCGGGTTATATTACCAAGTAAACGTGTGCACGAAGTCTGTGTTGTTAAGCTGGTTGAGCTCAACCACGGGGTTCTACGTTGGTTATCGTAGTACCTTATGTTTCCATGACTTTTCCTCTAAAGCAATGAAAACACTTAGCCTTCAGAGGATGAACAAACAAACCCTTTGCCCCAAAACTGTTCTTAGCAGACTACGGGGAGCGTGAGCTACCGTTTATGATGGTTATTACGTATGTGGAAGTATAAACATGTGTGTTGAAACAGTTGCCTTTTTCTGCGTGGACACGTTGTATACATTTAGAATTTCAGTTCGTCTTTGTCAAGCTCAAGATGTGTTTAAGGTGTGGAGAGGTTCAGCAGATCCCAAGCGTAATTATGTGTTTTGAAACATTTTCCTTTAACTCTCCTTTTGAAATACTTTTTTCTTTTTTTCTTCTGTTCTTTCTTTCTGTCTTTCTTTGCTTGCTTGTTCGTTTCCTGCTCCCCCTCCCTTTTTCGAGCTAGATTTTCTTTTTTTTTTCTTTCTTTCGTTTTGGCTCTTTTAAATGTGACCCAAGTCAATATTTACACATAGAGTACAACAAAAACGACCAGGCATCCCCTCGGCTTTCTTTTGACCGTCGTTTCAGTTTTGTTGTGTAGATCCGGTTTTTTCTATAACCATCCCCATTACTTCACCCCACCCCCCCCCCCCCCCCCCCCTTCATATACTTACCCTCCCCACCAATCCATCCCTTTCATAACTCCCCGAATAAAGTCAAGTCAAGTTTTAACGTTCTTATTGTTGTTACTGTATATAACATGTATACAAGAAATTAATAAAAACAAGCTTAAACCAAGTCAAGTTTTACACATAAAAAAACAAAGGAGCGATTACATATGACCTTTTTCCGTCTTTCTACTATATGCAATATGGATCAATTGTTTGCTGCTGTTGTTAGCAGTGTTTTTCTCTCTCTCCCCCTGCATTTAGCAACCCTATCTCCCGAGCTCTCTTATATTATATTCAAACTCACTCCACTCTACCTCCCCAAACGCCTCCTAACCGTCACCAATCCCCTTTCCTTATCCCCCCCTCCCACCTTTACCACTATCGAGTAAGTTGTTGCTGTTGTTAGCTGTATTTTTTCTCCTCCTTAAGTAACATTATACCCCCAGCTCCTTCATATCGTACGTCACTCCATCCTCTCTCCCCCCCCCCCCACTCCCCCAAAGCTCCCCCCCCCCTTTCCCCGACTCCCATGATGCCAAGGAAGACGAAGGAGGCGAAGTTCCGTTTCTGGCGGTGGAGCTCACTTTACAATCCCTCGTCTGAGACTAGTCCGGATAACGCGCAAACAGGATG
>NW_027126709.1:10000-32500 GCF_037325665.1 Littorina saxatilis | reverse complement strand
CGCATAACGTCTGCGATTATAGCACTGGTTGGCTTTAAACTTTCAAAATATTGATGCTGACAGGAAGACGGCGAAGATTATGGCAGTAGCAGTTAGAGGTCCAGCGCCCGTCAAAGGTCGTTATCTTTGACAGACCGTTTCTATAAACCAGGGAACTTCGCCTGCTGGTCTTTGCAATATTTGACTATACCCATGTTTTCTTTCCTTTGTTTTTGGAGAAACTTTTCTAATTTACTTTTTATTTTTATTATTATCATGTTTCTTTCTTTTGGCGCGGATAATCTTCGTGATTTAAGGAGAAAAATTAAAACACTGTTGAGTTGTCCAAAAAAGAAAATAAGGAATATAAAGTGCAACAGAGCTGGAGTAATGATGTCTAGACTGAAAGTGACTGTACATTCTCTGATGTTGCAATGTGAAGAAAGTTTTTGAAAGGTAATTTGGTGGGGTGAGGTTTGTTGATGGGGTTGATTATTGTGATAATGTGCGTGCGTGCGTGCGTGCGTGCGTGCGTGCGTGCGTGCGTGCGTGCGTATGTGTGTGTGTGTGTGTGTGTGTGCGTGCGTGCGTGCGTGCGTGTGTGTGTGATATGTGATAAAAATGTTTGTATGTATCACAGCAACTGATGTAGATATCGTCATTCTTTTTTCAAACAGGCTTGGTAGGTTTTGGCGATTAACAAGAATTTAAAAACAATACAGTCTTTTTCATGACACAGCTGTATCAAACAGATGTAAACAACTGCAATGATATATTCGAGTAGGTTTACACAAAATCATAAGACTATTTGATAAATAATGATTCGATGATCCTGTTCCAAATTACAAAAACGGGATCAGTACCCTGCTAATTATTTTGTATTTAACATCTGCCCTAGCTGACATCTTTGACAAAAAGGCTTGCGTTGCTTAATACAGATCAGCACAACGCGTCTATATTGATCAATTTCCAAGAAACACCAGGTGGAATCTCACATTTGATGACGTTTAAAACAATATAAATTGTACTTGCTTTTATTTCTATGTGTGTCCTCCTTTGTTTCTTTATTTGTGTCATTTATCCATTCTGATTTGTTTTCTTTTTACAGTTAGTCAAGTTTTGACTACATGTTTTAACATAGAGGGGGAATCGAGACGAGGGTCGTGGTGTATGTGTGTGTGTGTGTCTGTCTGTGCGTGTGTGTGTGTAGAGCGATTCAGACCAAACTACTATACCGATCTTTATGAAATTTGACATGAGAGTTACTGGGAATGTTATCCCCGGACTTTTTTTCCTTTTTTCGATAAATATCTTTGATGACGTCATATCCGGCTTTTTATCAAAGTTGAGGCGGCACTGTCACACCCTCATTTTTCAATCAAATTGATTGACATTTTTGTAAAGCAATTTTCGACGAAGGTCGGACTTCGGCATTGCATTTCAGCTTGGTGGCTTAAAAATTAATTAATGACTTTGGTCATTAAAAATCTGAAAATTGTAATAATTTTTTCTTTTTATATAAAACGATCCAAATGGACGTTCATCTTATTCTACATCATTTCCTGATTCTAAAATCATATAAATATGTTATATTTGGATTAAAAACAAGCTCTGAAAATTAAAAATATAAAAATTATGATCAAAATTATATTTCCGAAATCGATTTAAAAACACTTTCATCTTATTCCTTGTCGATTCCTGATTCCAAAAACATATAGATATGATATGTTTGGATTAAAAACACGATCAGAAAGTTAAAACGAAGAGAGGTACAGAAAAGCGTGCTATGCAGCACAGCGAAACCACTACCGCGCTGAACAGGCTCGTCAGTTTCACTCTGTTTTGTACAAGCGGCGGACTACGGTCATTGTGAAAAAATGCAGTGCGTTCAGTTTCATTCTGTGAGTTCCACAGCTTGACTAAATGTAGTAATTTCGCCTTACGCGACTTGTTGCTTCTTTTGTTGTTGTTTTTGTTGTTGTTGTTGAGCTGATGTAATTTCAGAATAGGTGTACTTCTTGACAAAGTATTATTTTAAGGACATCTATACGAAATAAATAACCCGACAATCTGAGGTATCTTTCTTGTATTTCAAAGGTCAGTTCCATTTGAAATGTGATTTTATTTCCGTAGCTTTTATTTTGGCATAAAGGTCCTCGAAGTTATACAGTTCTAAATCCCATGTGCATTTAAACCTCTGCACAGTTGTGAAATTCGATTCCTTTTATACGTTTTAAGTCCTGTGAATCGTGTAATAAAACAAAAGACTAGTTGATCGCTTGAACATAAATGAAAGTAAACTGTTTTTAACTCGTTTCATTACACTTAGATACAAGTTGAACACTCAAACACACGCACACGTATATATAAACAGAAAAACAGACCAAACACTGCCACAGAAATATATATACAATTGCTTTCCGCATATACCTTCATTGCTGTCCAAGCAATAGTAATAAGAAGTACTTGAGAGCATTTACAACCCTTTTATTCGATAGCTTGATCATTCACTTTCACCTAAAGCTTTCCCTTTCTCGTGTTGACATATCAGACTAACAGCGAGCAGCACACGCAACTTTTCCCAAAACAGAAGGAACTGAAGGAGAAAATATTGAACTTCCACGTTCCGTTAAAGTGGATGGCGTTGAAATATACCCAGAGAAATATATATACAACCAATTCCTGTTAGACTCGTAGCTTTGGAACAAAGTTTAGAACCCCATCAACGAGTCTATACCGTAAAGTGTGTGCTTTACTGAAATGTCGTTGAAATGTACAGGAAAACGTTTCACGACGATTGAAACAAAGGTCAGATAGTGCTCTCCCGACACCAGCCTTACCTATAAATCTCTCATGAGCCCCCGACACAAGGGTTGGTCTCTGGGCTCGATCCGCTCATAATTTCACTCACATCCTTGGCGTAAACTATCACGCTCATGGGTGATCGGGAATGCTCTGTACTCTGTGGGGAGAACGGCACCAAGTTGTCCCTAACCGAGAACGGATTGTCCCTAAGTTGAAATTTGTTTCAGGTCTGACTGAAGAGTTTGTGAAAGTAGGCTGAGTTCCCTTAGTGCGGTTGACACGGTTTTGCTGGAAACAGAGATGTTGAAGAAAGTATACATCAAAAGTGCTTTGATGGCCGTTGTTCTTGAAAGAGTGACTGATAGTGAATTAAACAGCAAACGTGGTCTCGTTGCCTCCCCTTGGCATGACGTCAGAATGTGTCCCAATGGAGCAGAACATATACAATGCCCTGAGTTCCCTCAGCTTGGTTGACAAACTTTTCTGGAAAGTATACAACAAAATGCTGTGATGCATGGTCTTAGCTTTCTTTACGTGAGTCCATAACGTGTCCCAGGAGCAGGCATTAACTTTAACTGTACCTTATATTTATAAGACGTTGTTCGTTTACCGTTTAAAGATAGCATACCGAAGGCGCCGTTTTGGAAAGTTTTCTGACGATTTGGACCTTAAACAGTTCAAGGGACATTCGTTGTACTGTAATTTAGAAACATCTGCAATGATTTGCTCAGAACTGCGCTGATACTATGCCAAATAATTAAATTAATTTTAATCAGCGAGCGGTTTGTTTCGCCCAGCTCTCCTGTCAGGAGTCCGGACTTTCGGTCGTCACCATTATTTATTTACTTTTCATAGATAGCCATTCATCAAAGCAGGTTGAGACCGTTGGATTGAGGAACTCAAACCTACAGTCTAGCTTACGCATTCAAATTCCGTGCCATACAGGGCTAAAACGCTTCGCATAATAGAAACAAACACAATATCAGTTGGAGAATAACAAGGTCTGCAATGACTACCAAACACAGCATTTAGATTTGAAAAATAGAACGCTCAAACACTAATCCTAAGTCCTTCCTAGTGTGTGTTGTGATCTTTTTAACTCACAAAACTAACCCTGTAGCTCTAGGCTCAATTTCAAATATTTGTATCTGGGAATAGCGCATGAAATACTCAGGGTCAAAAGGTAGGACGAAAATGAGGACTGGCGCCAAAAGCCGTCACAATGATAGTTACAGTCTGGGATTCCTACCCAACACACAGCCGTTTTCAATTTGAGTAACTCAGCGCTTACACGTTTATTTTTAAGGTATTCCTGGTGTGGGGTCATATAATTACAACCCCCAAATTGAACTGTATAGCTCTTGGGGCAATTTGAGACGGTTTTTTGTTAGATATAATCCCTTTAACCCACTTCTCTGCATATAGCCTACTCTGTGATTGCTTGTGACTCGAGTTTCCGATTTTCACTTTTTGTTAAACTGCTTTTTTCCCCACGTGTGTTTCACCATAAAAGGTCTTAACGGTAGCTGAGAGCAGGATCGTGTGATATAACCCTAAAGGGATTTTGAGACTGGGTCATAAATTCGTTCTTGGTCGGAAGCGAGAGAGATTGTTTCCAAATCGATGTTGTTGTGTCGTGTTCTACCAATCATTCGGATGGCTTTATTGCCGATGTGTGGCCGTCTTCAAAAGAGATCCCCATTTGTAATATACTGAGTACCGGAATTTCCGCGGCGAAATGGGATTAAGCTAGCAAGTATTGGTTTATGAGAGCTTTATGTCGTGGAACTTCTTTTTGGTTTAATCGCTTGTGGATATTTCTCCACGTATTTATACAATTCTAAATGTGTTTGTTCCAAACTTGATAATTATGTTGGTCCTGATTTTTGTTTTGTTTTTGTTTTGTTTGCAAACAAGACGTAAACAACACAAATGAAGACATATATTTTGATTTTAGAAAAAGCAATTCCCAATTCGCATGTATGTTAGCATACTCAGAAGCAAGCACACACACACACACACACACACACGCACACACACACACACACACTCAGACACACACATCCACACACACACACTCACACACACACACACGCACACACACACATACAAACACACACATACACACACCAACACACACACACATACACACACACACAAATACACACACACATACACACACTCATACACACACACACACACACATACACACCCACCCACACACACACACACACACACACACGCAACCCAGACCTCAATGTGTAACCACCACCCCGCAAACTCCATTCCTCCAGCCCACGCAACACACACAGAAACACACACAAAGAGCATGCACGAAAGAGCGGATTCGATATTCATAAACCCAATTTAAACCAATTAGTCAATCCATCAGCTCAGATCTCTTGCCCTCGTGCATAGCCTCATCAGCAACCTCACGCCCTCATTTCCTTTCCTCATTCATCTTCTTCTATTCCTCCTCCTCCCTACCCCGACACCCCCCCCCCCTCCTCCTTTGCCCTCTCCTCTCTTCCTCTCATCATGGGCTTCCTCCTTACAATCGTCCATTCATGCAGCCTTTTGCCTTGATGTTCCAAGATCGTCGCTTGTATTGAGCGGCAAATCATTGATGGAGCATTACAGTGAAGGGGAGTTTGCTCAGTTGGGGGTTCATGTTTCTGTGGATTTTGATGGTTTTTAAGTATGACGGCGATTGAGGGACATGCTAGCAACCCCCTGGGTAAAAGTGTGTTATAGAAGGTTATAATGAAAGAGAGAAAGAAAGAAGGAGAGGATCCTCCAGGACTGAGGAGGGACAAGAGAGGACGGAATAGAGAGAGAGAGAGAGAGAGAGAGAGAGAGAGAGAGAGAGAGAGAGAGAGAGAGAGAGAGAGAGAGAGAGGGGAGGGAGAAAGTGGGGGGGGGGGGGGGGAGAGAGAGAAAGAGAGAGGGAGAGAGAGAGGGGGGAGAGAGAGAGGGGGGGAGAGAGAGAGGGCGGAGGGATAGAGAAGGCGGAGAGAGGAGGGAGAGAGAGAGAGAGGGGAAGGAATAGATAGAGAGAATGGAGAGATGAAGAGAGAGACAGAGAGAGAGAATAGAGAGAGACAGAGACAGAGAGAATAAAGAGAGAGAGAGAGAATAGAGAGAGACAGAGAGAGAGAGGGGGGGAGAGAGAGAGAGCTAGGGAGAGAAGGGAGAGAAAGACAGAGACAGGAAGAAAGAAGGGAGAAAAGAGGGAGAGAGAGAGAGAGTGAGAGAGATAGAGAACATGAGAGAAAGAGATTGTGAGAGAAGGAAGAGAAGAGAGAGAGAGAGAGAGAGAGAGAGAGAGAGACACACAGACAGACAGACAGACAGACAGACAGACAGACAGACAGACAGACAGACAGAGAGAGAAGAGACAGACAGAGAGAGAGAGAGACAGAGAGAGAGAGAGCGACAGACAGACAGACAGACAGACAGACAGAGAGAGAGAAGAGACAGAGAGAGAGAGAGAGAGAGAGAGAGAGAGAGAGAGAGACAGAGACAGAGACAGAGACAGAGAGAGAGAGCTAAATGACAACACAGGATTACTGTCTCCTTCTTTGCACACAGTCCCGCACAGCCAAATATGTTGACAGGACGTAAAAGATCAACAACCAATCCCTCCCCCACACATTTATTTTCTTCCGTGGGTCCCCGCTTTCATCTGACAAGGAACACAATTATTGATTGCGAATTTATTTTTTGCATCAGCGCTAGCTAAACTCACGCCGCCCTTCCATGTCTCAGTGTGCTCAGGTTTTATTTCTTCTGGCCATTAATATCCATGTTTTTGTCCATCCAGCCTCCCGGCATCTTTCTCTACTAATGCACATAGCGCTTTTAGAGATAAGCAGCGGTAAGACGAAACCAATATATGTATTATAGGCCGGCCGGACTGTGAAGTCAAACTCTGCAATTCAGTTAAGTTGTTGATTTTGGACCAAGAAAATCGCACATAATTGAAGAAGTTCCAGATATAACCGTGAAAGAGAAAGAAACAAATGATTAGGGAAGTAATTTTATATTCAGCGATTCAGTTCTGTTGTTGATTTTGGATGGAGAACGGCAAATAATTGTCCAAATTACAGCTTTGAAAGGGTAAAGCGTGCCCGGTGAAGGACATTGACAGGTTCGGCGTTGGTCGTGATGCCTAAAATTACTCCCACGAGATTTTTATTCCGGAGTAAAAATGTCGTACGGAAATTGTACTCCCTTTACGAAAAAAATACTCCCCCATAACACGAGAAAATTACTTCCAACGACAGGTGTGTTCCGAGTCAACATTTCGGTCGAAAATGTTACTCTCCTGACGAATAAATAACGAATTCATTATTCCAACCTAACACGAGCAATGTACTGCCCACACTGACCAGGTGTACGCAACTTTTACTCCCCTGTCCCCTGTTAGTCTTGGTGGTGGAAGGGGTGGAGGGAGGGTAGTGCGACATTTGTTTGCGGGAGTCATGATTTGGCCTATATGGTCCGCTGGACCCCAAAAGCAACAACTAACTAACTAACTAACTAACTAACTAACTATTTCTTTGCGCGAGATCACATATTGGCATTATCCCTCCGCCCCCGTCCTGTTTTCGCGTACGAGATTTTTACTGGAAGTAAAAAATTGGGTGAGTCAAAATTTCGTGGAGGGAGTAAAATTTTGTTGTTGTACTTTGGGGAGTTCTTTTCTCGTACGAAAGATGTATTCGAAGTAAGAATTTCGTACGAAATTTTTACTCCGGAGTAAATTTTTCGTGGCGTAAAAACTTCGTGTTACACCGGCTACAGTTAATTGGGTGGTGGGAGGGAGAGTAGGGGGTATGGTCACGGTGTGGTAAGACCTACGTTTTTGCGCTCTTATTTTCTTACGGCCGTATTTCTGGAAAATAAGGCCCAACTGTGTCTGCAATCATGACCCTTTGTGTACACTGATGTTGATCGTTTAGTTTAAGGAGTCGACAGATTGACTTATTGTTTTTATATCGATTCACGCAACTTGTTTATAAACTTCTACCAGTCAGTGACAGACACGATGGACCCCGCTTGAACCTAACACGAATGAGACTGAAGCCCCCCTAGCTCACACAGCATGGTGTTCTAAACACTCACCTGCTTTTGTTTTTAAAGCTGTGAAATGGAATGTTACTTTACTCCTGGTTTCCAAGCAGAGGAGACATTTTATTTCATAGTCTGAGTTCCTCACGCGGGCACGGCGATGGGGGCATTTGGTAAACGGCAACACACTTAAATTATACTACCCTCATTTTGCGAGTTCAGAATGTGTTGTATGTTTGCATTCCAATAACGCAAACGTAGATCATAACTACCCGGCCTCGCCTCATGAACCCAGAATGTTGTTGCGTGTTTGCATTCCAAGAAAACAAACGTGAATGACACTACCCTCACCTCATGAGTTCAAAATGTGTTGCATGTTTGCATTCCAAGAAAGAAAACATATGAACACATGACCAGACATGGCATACTGCTAGTTTATTGAGTTCACACTGAGTTTCCCTGAACTGAGTAAAGTTTGCATTCCTGTAAACCTTTACCCTTCGCGAGCATTTCTTGAACACAAGTCTGCCTCACCCCCATCTTCCACACTGAAGAGGACCCCTTATGTCTTACCTCCCTCTCCCGTCCTCCCCTCTGCACTGTTGGACAGTAAAAGTAAAATATCCCCTTTCTTGTTCAACCTTTTTCTTCTGCCCCCCCCCCCCCCACCACTCCAATCCCTCCTTCTCCACCTTACACTCGCACACTTATCTCCGCCATCCAGAAACAAGAAATTCCTCCGAGGTAGGAAAAACACCCCCGTCAAAGGGAAATAACCTTCTCAGTTGGTGGCAGTGAGAATGGTTATTTCCCTTTGACCATTAATATGTCCCTCTATAAGTCCTTGTATAATTTTAATCCACCAATAACTCCCTAACCGTGTGTTTGACTGGTCCCAATTTTTGTAAGGACCGTCTCAGGAATGTATAGAACCTGTTCACCAAGTTTGGTGACGATCGGTCCGTTCATTCTTGAGATCTATATGCGAACACAAACACACAAACACACAAACACACAAACACACAAACAAACAAACAAACAAACACATCGACCGAATCCTATACACAACCCTATACCGGGGGTGTAAAAAAGCGCCATGTTGATTGACGTTGATGCTGTAACTGTATCGGACCGCCAAAGAGTTCATTTCAGGCCTGCTGTTCACCAACAGCTGTAGGTTGGCTCATGCCTCGGCATTCTTTTCTCCACTGACTTGTAGGCTAACCAGGACAAGCAGTTTATCAACACTGACAGACAGTGGCTGACAAAGAAACACACGCACACAGACAAACACGCACATGCGCGCACATAGGAACGAACGCACGCATGTATACGTTCACACAGACACAGACACAGACATGAACACAGACACTGACACACAGACACAGACACAGACAGACACACACACACAGACACACACACACACCGACACACACACACGCACGCACACACACACACACACACACACACACACACACACACACACACACACACACACACACACACACACACACACACACTCACACACAGAGAACTCAACTCTCAATTATTTTTCTCATGTGTTGGTATTCTTTTCTCCCCTTTGCAACTGAAGACAAATAGCCTTGCAAGTGCACGTTTGCTCTCTCTCTCTCTCTCTCTCTCTCTCTCTCTCTCTCTCTCTTTCTGTCTCTCTCTCTCTCTCCCCCTCTCTCCCTCTCTCTCTCTCTCTTGAAGTTCTTGATAAATCTCGAAAGAGATCGACCAATTCTCCGTCACAAATAACTCCAGAAGATTTTAATCAACACTTTATTTCGCTCGCAGAGAAACTGAAAGCCTGTCTCACGCAGAATGAGTCCCTTGATATTGATGTCTCTCTAGAAAAATTAAAAACATTTTGTGGACGAAAGTTGACTCAAAACGAAACGTTTTCTATTCCACCCATTACTGTCCACGAGGTTGGAAAACTGATAGAACAGATGGCGAATAAAAAGTCAATGGGTCCCGATAAGATTCCTGTCCGGTTGCTCAAACTAGCTTTACCATACATAATTGATTCACTGACTTATGTCTACAACCTTGGCATACAACAAAACGTTTTTCCCTCTATTTTAAAATGTGCCAAGGTAGTGCCACTCCCAAAAAGCAAGGATCTTACGGACCCTAACAACTTTCGACCAATTTCCCTCTTACCTGTTTTATCTAAGCCTTTGGAGAAGCATATTCAGAAATATTTACTGGAATATATGGAACGAATGAATTTGTTTCATCCATTTCAGTCTGGATTTCGCTCTAAGCATGCATGCCACACTGCTCTCAGCTCTTTATGTGAAACTTGGTTATCAGCTATTAATGAGTCCGAAGTAACAGGAGCGTTATTCCTGGACTTTAAAAAAGCCTTTGACCTTGTAGACCACTCCTTATTATTAAAGAAATTACAATGCTACTTAAAAGATGACTCTGCTTGTGCCTTCTTCGAATCATATCTTTCAAAACGGAAACAATATGTATTCATCAACTGTAAAACTTCGTCGAATGATTTTGTCAAAAGTGGTGTGCCTCAAGGGTCTGTATTAGGACCTATATTGTTCTGTATTTATATAAATGATTTACCTCTTCATGTGTCAGATGAGAAAGTAAGATGTGAGTTCTTTGCGGATGATTCATCAATCCACACCAGTCAGAAGTCTTTGGTAGCCGTCAACCAATCTCTTCAAAAAAGTATAGATGAGATGACAGAATGGTGCACCACTAATGCAATGGTTATTCACCCTGTTAAGACGAAAAGTATGGTGATTACAACTAGACAAAAACACCAATTAAAACCCTTACAACTTCAACTGTCAATTGATTCAACTCAAGTGCAACAAGTTAAAGAGCATAAATTATTAGGGGTTACCGTTGATCAAGAATTGAAATGGCAAACTCACTTGAGTAAAATTTGCAAATTAGTATCTAAAAATGTGTACTTATTGTCTAAATTAAGACATTATGCTGATGTGGAAGCACTCAAGTTGTTTTATTACGCTCACATAATGCCCCATATCAACTTTGCTTCAACACTTTGGGATAACTGCAGTGATGTTCATCTCAAACGACTCAATTCTCTTCATCGCCGTGCTGCAAAACTAATTCTGCATGAGTCAAATAAGCCAACAGATGATAAATTAAAGCTCCTTAATTTCCTTCCCTTGAAAGATCAGTTGACGCTAAACAAGGCTGTCTTTATGTACAAAGTAATTAACAATAATGTTCCTGGATATTTAAAATCACATTTCAGACATGCCACAAAAAGATATGGGTCCCAGAACCTGATTCCCCCCATCCCTCGTCTAGACTTGTATAAGTCAAGTTTAGCCTTCTCAGGAGCGTCTCTATGGAATTCCATACCCCTACCCCTCCGAAATGCCTCTTCTGTGAAAACGTTTAGGCGCCAGTTTCATTCCCGCTTAATGGGTAAATAGAACACTTTTCATGTCTGATATGTTAGTGCTTTTTACATTTAGTCAAGTTATGTTTGTATTTTGATTTGTTCTTTCTGTGTATGTATTGATAATGATATACATGCGAATGATTGGGACAATTCCTCCCCACATTTGTTTTCTCCCTTTTGTTATTAGTTGTTTTGGATGTTTATATGCAATGCATTATTGCAACTATGCTGCAATTTCCACCCTATATTGTTTTTCCCATTTTTGAATGTGTATACAAAACCATAACCCCTTTCTTATTACTATTTACATTATGTACGTCTGTAAGTAACAATAACCTTGTCAATTTTACTATCTATATTATGTGCGTCTGTATTAAGTGTTTGTATAAGGGACAGGTTGTAAGATTAGGCTTTGCCTAAAACCTCTATCCTTTGGTAATAAAGTTCAGTTTCAGTTTCAGTTTCAGTTTCTCTCTCTCTCTCTCTCTCTCTCTCTCTCTCTCTCTCTCTCTCTCTCTCTCTCTCTCTCTCTCTCTCTCAGTAAAAACAAATCCCCTTTTATCTCTGTTGCAGAGTCAGAAACCACTACACGTGTCTTTGGCACCTGTTCCTCGTGGAATGAGGTGATGATTACATGTTCTTTTGGAGCCGGGGGCGCTAAAGAGGAACTGTCATCGGTGATTATGGAGTTTTACTGCTTTTGTCTTGTTTTCTGTCACTGCACTTGAATGATCTGCCTTTTTTGTTTAGGTTAAAGTAGAAAACTACATGCGATTTCGACAACAACAAAAAAAGCATCTTACACATTTGTGTTGACAAGTTAACGCCAGAGTCTTCCCTGTTTTGTACATTAGTTTAACAGGGGCGTGTGTGTGTGTGTGTGGTGGGGGGAGGGGGAGGGGGCTTCTGCCCCCCCCCCCTCTTCCCTCTCTTTTTCATGCCAGAATCTTGCAAACTGAAAAATGATTCTGCACCTTTTGGCATTCTTATCTGCTAACACGTATTGGATGCGAGGAGATAAATTGTTCGGTCACACAGTGTGAAGTATCATTTTAAACTAGAGGCAACCGATCTGCTCATTTGCTGCTGTCGTTAAACGCACCTTGAAATAACCTTTGACAACTGCACCGGAGGATATCGCCATTATTTTATCCTTTACTTTTGTTCTGCTGTCGCCATGGATCCAAACACAAAGTATGTCTGTTTTTTTGTTTTTTTTCTAGCAGATGTCGTAAAAACTCTTTAAGGCATGCCTCGTCCAGGCAGTTTAAAGAATTGTTGTGCAGGATTTATGTAATGATCCAGAAACCTGAATAAAAACAGAGAACAGGAGAAACCGATAGTCTTTCCCATCTTCCACAAACTCTGTTCTATAAGTCAGTTAAAAAACTCTGCAAGGTCTACTGTGCACACCATTCAAGCGTAATCTTGTGTATTTATTACTTATGCAAGAGGTACTTATATTCAACACACACACGTGAATGACCTTCAACAGGACAAATGTGTCGATACAATTACAGTTTTCGCTGAAGAGGGGTGGATGTGGGGGCTACTTGCATCAGGATAGCTTGTTTGTTATTTTTGTCACTTGATGGAGAGTCTGCTGCATGCTCGCGAAGGCAATGAATCAACCTATACTTTGCAACAATCTTATTGTATTTTTAAGGAGAGTACGCGTGTACGAATGCTTACCCACACCCGGCGAATTATTGCTTTCAGAATAAAAAACAAACAAACAAGAAAGGTAGGTTGTTGGAACGTTTGTTATTGTTAAAACCTTTCTTGTTTTTGTATTCGGAATTATGGAACGTTGGCAGTCTCTTTGCCTTTGGATTTATTGCTTTCAGGGTCAAAGTCAGATTCAATTCTTGTTCTTGTTCTTCTTCGGGTTTTGTTCTGACTTCGAGGGTTTTGCGATAAATGCACTCTGTATTGATGCCAACAGCACCGGGACGGACACGGGTCAACTTTACGTGCAGACCCAGAGACAGAAGCCATGTCCCACCCCCGTGTCACCACACTGGCACGTAAAAAACCTTGGTCATTCTGCCATAAGTGCAGATGGCTGATACCACCTAAACACGCATACACTTGTGTATCTCGTCAAAAGCCGTGATGGTGTAAAACTCGAATCATATAACCCAAATCTTGTCCATAAGAGGCGACATATTTAGCCTGTAGGACATAAAGCATTCTCTCTTTCCTTTTTGCCAACAGTAAAAGGTATCCCTCCGCACATGACTCGGTGGACTGAACAGTCCACAAAAGAGAAACTTCTATATCCGCGAGGGCTGCCTACGTTATTCCAGACACGTTGACAGCTGGTATTTCCCTCAGCGCCGTGTCTGCGACCAAGACGGAAAACAAATTCTGGCGACATTTCGCACAAAATGTCAACCACAGTGGTTTTGCTATAGATAGACACAGCCCTCGTTATCGAGAGAGCAAATCAAAAGAGTAAGCAAAGATCGGCCGCGACTATAGGTCGGTCAGACGCTGTTCAAGCCGTCTAATGAATGTCTCAACTAAACCTATTACGGGCGGGGAAAAAAATCCACGAGCATTTTATTGAGTGCGCCGTGTGTCTTAATCATCTTTGTCGTGATGCGGTTTTCACTTTTAACGAGGGCTGCCCCTATTTCCCGCGGGGACCATTAACACCGAACGATTGTCATGAACGCGTTTCATCATGGCGCTTGGCTCAAATGGCCGGATGGTTTCTGACAATAAGAGACACGTGAGATGCGATAGAATCACTCTGCTGCATGGCGATACTTTTCTGTTGTGGATTGTTGTCTTTTTCCTGATCTTTCTGTTGTTTCTGTTGTTTTTTCCCCTTTTGGGGGGAGATTATTTGCCGACCGTATGATCACTTGCACGTGTATTGTGTGTGTTTTGTTCTCCCCGTGGCGTTCATTTGTAAATTCTCTCTGTGGTATTTTTGTAGGGCACTCGAAAATAATGAGGACGTTGTGTCATTTCATCTTTGCCGTCTGCGTTCATGTTTAAATCATTCTAGAGATCAGTTCTAACTGTTCTAGCATAACATGTGTATTTTCTATTTTGTAAAAATGCTGTTTGTCTTGCTTGCATAGCTCAGTTGTCTGTTTTTCACACATTGGGAATATGGAGGCGTGAATGTCAGCGGAGTGACTGCCTTTTAGGCAGAAATGTTAAAGTTGACGAGCTCCTGCACACTGGACCAGGCAGTCGCACGCCTGGTCCATGAATTATGTTACATCCAAAAATGAAAAGAAAACCGCGAACTGCTCTCTCCGTATGTGACGAAACTCCCACGGACCTGGTCGGGAGTAGGACTCATAAAAACCGTTATCAGAGCCTATGTCCATTGAAAATGTGTCATTTTAAGTGCATTTTCCATATAAAGAGAGAACAAAAGTGAGAAAAAAAGATCCGGCATGAAAGACATTTATTTTAATTTTAATTGCACCGCGCGTGGGTTCGTGTGTGAATGTGTGTGTGTGTTTGTGTGTTTGTGTGTGTGTGTGTGTGTGTGTGTGTGTGTGTGTGTGTGTGTGTGTGTGTGAGTGTGTGTGCGTGTATGTGTGTGTGTGTGTGCCGCGGTGTGTGTGAGAGAGAGTGGGTTTGTATGTGTGTGTGTGTGTGTGTGTGTGTGTGTGTGTGACCGTCTGTCTGTCTGTACGGCTGAAAAGGAATCGGCCAAAACACTATTGATTTGGTGTTACTGTATCACTCAGCATTAATGTTTGTATCACTCTGCACATATTATATACCAGCGGTAAAATGTCAAAAACAGGGGGGCTTGGAGAAAATCATACCGTAATAGCCTGGACATTCTGTGAATCAGCAAAGGGTTGAAATAACTCGCAGGAAAGTGCCTGAAAGAAATTGGCCCCTATTTAACTGTGAGCTCAAGCGAAAACTTGAATCCCGTTTGTGGCTCCCCGCTGAATACAACGATTTTGAATGTAATGGGTTTGTCTCGTCCCGACTTTCGTCAATTCAGTGCATTTCCTGGGGGATGATTTTGCAGTGTGGAGGAACAGAACTTTGAGATGTATCAGACTTTTGGCTGTACAACGGTCCAATTTGGTGCTAAACTGGTGCTGATTTTACAGTAAAGAGCCCTATACGACCCTGCTAGTGTCTCGTTGTACAACGGTCCAATTTGGTGCTAAACTGGTGCCGATAAAAAAGAAAAGAGCCCTATATGACCCTGCTATAGTGTCTAGTTGTACAACGGTCCAATTTGGTGCTGAATTGGTGCGGATTTAACAGTAAAGAACCGTATAAGACCCTGCCTGGGGAAGCGCAGTGGTTAGCGCATCGGACTGCGGTCGTGGTTCGAATCCCATAAGGCACAGTGGGTTTTTCGAACTTCGGCCGGCTCCTACCCAGAAAGATGAGAAATAGAAGAAAAAAGAAAAGGAGAAGAAATAAAAAAAAAATTAAAAAAAGAACAAAGAAAGAGAAAAGAGAGAAGAAAAGTAGAAAGATGAGACAGAGGGGAAAAAGAAAAGAAAAAAAAAGTGTTTATGTATAGTTGTGTGACTGTACTGCTTTGTCTTTTCCTTCAGTCAGAACAAACTTTATGCATAACTGTCGCGTTGGATCGTCGAGGATGTGTATCGATGGATTTAATTGGCATGTCTGTGTCCTCCGCCAGGCCTTACATTTGTGGCAGTTTTGTCTTTATTTCTATTCCATAGACAGATAATTATATGTAAATAATGATGTGGACGGTGTTGTCTATATTTCTATTGCATAGATAGATAATTCTATGTAAATAATGATGTGGACGGTGTTGTCTTTGTTTCTATTGCATAGATATATAATTCTATGTAAATAATGATGTGGACGGTGTTGTCTTTGTTTCTATTGCATAGATAGATAATTCTATGTACATAATGATGTGGACGGTGTTGTCTATATTTCTATTGCATATGTAGATAGTTCCATTGAAATGATTATGTGAAAGGTGTTGTCTGGAGTGTGTGTGTGTGTGTGTGTGTGTGTGTGTGTGTGTGTGTGTGTGTGTGTGTGTGTGTGTATATGTGTGTGTGTGTGTGTGCGTGTGTTTGTGTGTGTATGTGTGTGTGTGTGTGTGTGTGTGTGTGTGTGTGTGTGTGTGTGTGTGTATGTTTTGTTTGTGTGTTGCGTATGTAGGTAATTGTGTCTATAGCGATCGGCTGTTTGTAGAGGGTGTTTATACAAACCAGGTAACGTTACTGCTTGTGAAGAATCGGTTACATAAACCAAAGACAGGCCTATATATTAAGTCAGTGCATCAACAGAAGATATTTGAATAGTATATTTTCGATGTGTATTGATTTCTCGATCTGCTAAGGCCTTCTTTGTATAATTAGTCTTTAATTTGCCCCTGGCCTGACATTGGAGAGACTCAAAATGAATATCACATTTGGTAACTAAGAGTATATGTGGGAGTTTCAGACCACGAACGCAGAGGCTGTTATGGGTTGGTGGAGGGAGGGGGGGTATATAAAACATATCTCAACTGTATAACTCCAAAAAACGAGCATATTTCTTGTCACTGACTTTCTTGCAAGTTGTAGAGAAGTTATATCGAAAGTTATATCATTCTGCGGAAGCCTTAGTGTGGTTTTTGTAGAACAGGCCATCCATTAGTACGTACGACTCATGGAATGGCACAGCATCCAGAACATACTTCAGGCGGGCTTCATTGGTAAAGACCGCAGCCCACAGGAACAAGCATACTTCTTTTCACTTTCTTACTCGTAAGGAGAAACTCAAAATTGCATCATTTTGGAGAATCCTTATGTGGTTTCTGGAACAGGACACACATCAGTTTCATTCATGACATATCTCTACATCTAGATTGGTTGGTTGTTGGTTTTTCGTGTCCAATCAACTTTTTTGGCTATTCGGGACCGATTCAATTTTCCACATCAAGAATTTATTCGTCTTTTATGGGCCTCCACACCTCAACTCCCAAGAGCGAACACATTTCTTTTCACTTCCTTGCTTTACTTCGTTCAAGACTAGCACTCACGCAAACATACGCATATGCACGCACGCATGCACGCACGCACGCAGACACACACACACACACACACACACACACACACACACACACACACACACACACACACACACACACACACTTACACACACACACGCACGCACATACACATACACACACGGACACACACACACACACACACACACACACACACACACCCACAAGCTGCCGCTGCTGTGAAAGGAACTCATGTTCCTTTATTTGCTCTTTTCTGACGTCGCTTTTGCCTAGTTTCTCTGACGAAAATGAGAGCACTGGCCAAAAGTGCTTTTTCAAATGGCTCGGCTGGCACTATAGTGATTAGCCCTCTGAGAAAAGGATATTTCGTTTAAATTCCTGCAACAATTGTATGAGAGTAACAACTATCGCGTCAGTGATAGGTACATATTTTGCGCCAAATCATGAAGCATCTCTTCCAAAACTCCGAACGACTTTTGATAACGGCGAAACGGGATTGCGCCAACATGGGACGTGGAGCTAATGGTACATGACATGGTGGTAAAATGACACTTGGCCTGTAAAATGTCGCGAAAATGGGATAGGGGCGAAATGGGCTAACGGCGAAACGGGATTGCGCCAAAATGGGATGTGGAGCTAATGGTACATGATACGGTGGTAAAATGACACTTGGCCCGAGAAATGTCGCCAAAATGGGATGGGGGCGAATTGGGATAACGGCGAAACGGGACTAATCGATCCCTTGACTTTGGGGTAGTGCGACTCGGTCACTGCTAGCTTTCCACTGGGAGGAAGCAACCGGAATTTCCCAAGGATGGGACATCCTAGTAATGAAAAACAAAATTAAAAAAAAAAGTTCTTAAAATTAACAGAGTCGCGCTACCCCAAAAGTCAAGGGATTTCGTTTTTGTCCCTTGACTTTGAAGATGACAAGAAAATATCGGGCGCAAAAACGTGATTTGTAAAAATGTTTACAAATCACGGGTTAACAGCATCTTTCCACTTGAAACCATAGTAAAGATTAACGGCCTAGTTGGGTGCGTTCAATGCGGTGTGCGACTATTTCGTTTGATGTTGACACTGGTTGGTAGATTTGTAGGCTGGTTTATGAAGTTTATTGTCTGGATAATCAAGAGGGGTGGGGGTAGGGTCATACGAGACGGATCCTGCATCAGTCTTATTCTGTGTTTTGTTCTCGTTAAACTCTTTAAAGTTAGTTACTAAATTAATGCAACAAAAATATCCCACTCCGGCTGCAGGCCATTTAATTCTGGTATATGTTGAAGTTAACAGATGCTGATATTCCCCAGAAAATCCTGCATGAGCAGATCTGTCGTGGCTGTCATGATAGCGTGCATGATCAGCAAGTGTGCACATTTGTGACCCTCCACCACGGAATGAGTCGCATGTCACCTTTGCATGATTTTCATATTTTTACATTTTCATGAAGAGTTTTTTTATGTTCTATCCAGTGGTGAAAACCGTTTTAGAAAAGAGCAACAACTGTTTGAGTTATAAGCCTGTGACTAAGGTGACCCTCACACTGTTACCAGACACTCCCCGGACTTATATTAAACCTAGCGCAGAACCGCGCGAGGTGACATGCGATTCATTTCGTGGTGGAGGGTCACATTTAAATGTGCATAACCATATCACGTTGACAACTGCAAGGAGACCGTTTTTCCTCAAATGACCAGGGAGCCAACCAGTATCTTCTGTGGTCTTGTTTAACATATTGTTTGTTTCTTTTAAGGGGGAGGGGGAGGAAAGCCTAGTGTAGGAACTGGGTAGAGAGTCGGGGGGGGGGGGGGGTGGTGGTACAAAGCAATAATTCCGACTTCTTTGTATGCATCTCCCCGAAAACGGAGTACGACCGCCTAAAATGGTTGGGAAAAAGGGACATAAATGTGCAAGTCTGCTCGTGCAGAAAACAACAACAATTCAAACAAACAAAAACCCAAACGAATTAACTTGAGAGTTACAGCCAACGAACACAGAAGAAGAAGATTTGTCAGAATGAGACTGTCGCCGGAAATTCCAGACGATCGTATTCGTAATACACGTGTTTTTTACCCAAAACTACTGGGACGCTGCCATTCTCTCTACAAGCCATTACTGCTGTCTCGTAAAGCCCTAATGTGGAGTAATGGATCTATTGCTGCATATTTATTGTCAGCAGACACAGCAGTACATCAAAAGCAACAAAAGCAACACAATCTTGTACAACTTCCGTAGTGCAGGGTTGATCCTTAATTGCGTCCAGTAACAATTTGGTTGGAAGACAAACCCAAGCCATTCTGATTAGGTCATTTTCTCATTAGGTGTCAGTTTACTTGGTACCGTGAGGCGCTGCAGACTTCGATCCACTCATCCAGGAACGACCTGTATAATACAACGTGCAGATTTAATGTTCGTGCCTTCATGCCACGTACCAAGACTGTTGCAATTGGTTTAAACATAAGTTTAATTTAACAAAGGTTACAATCATGACATGTATACACAGTTCACAGAAACAGCAACAAGCTAGAAGCTTATAGTGGTGTTCCTGCATGACAGTACAACATAAGGCGGTAACGGCTGAACAATTTGTCTAAATAAACCAAATCTATTAATAACGTAATAAACGTTGCATAATGATTATAAAGAAAGACAGTAAAAGGAAGGAGGGGGGGAAAGAAGATGAATAAAAGAAGAGGGATGGGTAGGAGATGTGCAGAAGTTAAAGTTGTTGTCCGGCTTGTAGAGCATTTATTCTGGTTTGCCCAAAGCGGCCTGAACGTTCAATGAACGAGTGTACGGTGGAAAAAATGTTCCTGTTCAAATCTAAAGAATACTGTCTGTCTCCGTTTAAAAGGTGGGGGAGGTGAATTATGTGATTAGGGAGGGTATGTATAGTTTCTTGACGTGCTTCGCGATAATTTGGACAATCGAGTATGAAGTGTTTTACGGATTCGGACAGGAATCCGCAGCCACAAGATGCATCTGTAGCAACGTGACGTCTCACTAGATCGTTATTAAGATCACTTATATATAACCTGAGCTTACAGTGAATTATTTGTGACATGCGATCTCCAGAATAGAAATAACACGGCGGACGTTTTTTGACAAAAAGTGCTTAAATTCACTTAGGGAGTCACTAAGTTTTATATAGTCTGGTAAAGAATTCCAGAGTTGTGTAGTAGATGGGAGAAATGAGTTTCTGTATAATTCAGTTTTAAACGATGGAACTTTCCTGTCTAGAGGTCTGCGCCGGTGATATGGGTTATTAGTTGATATCAATGGTGGCAATATCGCAAATAAGTAGTTTGGCACCTTGCGGTGAACGATCTTGTGAAATAATATCAATTTATGACGTTTACGCCTCTCTAGTAATGAAATAAAGCCTGACTCATCGTACAATTTTTGATGGCTTGTACCGCGGACTGCTCCAACAATGGTTCGAATTGCATCTAAGTGAATACTTTCGAGCTCGGTGGCTAACTCCTTAGGGCAGTTATCCCAGAGAACATCAGCATGATCAAAATGTGGCAATATGAAGGATTTGTACATTATTTCTAAAGCTTTTCTGCCTAGTCTAGATTTATAAGATCGTAAGCAAGCTACTAGTGTACGGCATTTTGCTATAACAGATTTAATATGTAACTCCCACTTACCGTTATTCTGAATAATAATACCAAGATGTTTATGACTTTCAGTTTCTTGTAAAATTGTGCCACCGAAGTTTAAAGGGATGTAATCTGGATTTCTTTTCCTGCTTATATTCAGAAGTTTTGTTTTACTTTGGTTAAATTTAACTTTCCACTGGTCGATTTTATCAAGATCTGAGTTAAAAATATCTGTTCGCATCTGAGAATTTTCCAGGCTTAAATACATACTTGTATCGTCGGCAAACAGTTTAATAATGGATTCTACGTTATCAACTATGTCGTTAATGTAAACAAGAAAAAGGAGAGGTCCTAGAATAGAGCCTTGTGGAACACCTGTTTGCACAGGTAAGTAGCTAGACATACTTCCTTTAAGCACCACTGCTTGTGTTCGATCAGTTAAATAGTTTTGCAACCAATTAAACATCTGACCTCGAATGCCCAGTGCAAATAACTTTCTCAGAAGACCTTTGTGCCAGACTCTGTCAAATGCTTTGGAAATGTCGAAAAAGATTGCCTGGACAGTAATGTTGTCGTCGAGTGACTTGCAAAAGTCGTTATAAAGGCATGTTAACTGGTACACAGTGGAGTCACCGGGAATAAAACCAGACTGGGAAGGTGTAATTATATTATTCGATACAAAATAATCAAACACATGTTTCTGAACACATTTTTCAAGAACTTTACCTACGCAGCTTAAGAGTGAGATGGGACGATAATTTGAACAGTCTCCTTTATCCCCCTTTTTAAATATCGGTGTTATGTGTGCTGTTTTCCATTTGCTTGGAAATACACCCTCATTTAATGATCTAGTAAATAAAATAGATAGAGGTTCTGCTATTATAGGTAAACTTGCAATAAGAATCTTATTATGAATTTTATCAGGCCCGACAGCTTTAGATGTATCAAGACTTGCTATTACACTTTTCACTTCTTCGGAAGTCACGACCATATCGTCGATAAAAAAAACTCAGCATTGTCTATTTCGGGAACATTATCGTCTGTGTCGTTTATTTCTGATTGTTTAACAAAAGACATATTACATAATTCAGCCTTTTCCTGGTCTTCAAAATAGGTTTTACAATCAACTGTTAGTGGCGGGATTTCGTTTTGGTCAGAGCCTTTCTTTGCCATAAACCTGTTAACTAACTTCCACCACTGCTTCTCACCAAATTTCTTTGGATCAGATACGGACCGGTCTAGTTCCTCTAAATATTGTTTCTTTCGCGTTCGAATAGCATCTGTGTATTGGTTCCTTATCTTACGAAAGAGTTCCCAAGCTTGTGGTGTGTCTACATGCACAGCAATAGTATGAATAAATCTTTTACGGTCTGTTGCAATTGCCAACATTTAGATGATACTTTATTTTGTGAAGCCAAACAGCCAGACACACATGTTCCAACTATCTCAAGGTACTTAATTTTGCGAAGCCAAACAGCCAGACACAGTCAATTTTCTCAGCGTCGTCCTTTCAAGCACGGGCTTAAGGCTGATCTAGCTTTGATGCATCTACATCAGAAACACGCATGGCAACGTGACACTATAATGATGCCAGACCAACGAAGATAGGTTTTGCCAGAGTTCAC
>NW_027126709.1:0-5000 GCF_037325665.1 Littorina saxatilis | reverse complement strand
GATAAATGTCTTTGATGACGTCATATCCGGCTTTTTGTAAAAGTTGAGGCGGCACTGTCACACCCTCATTTTTCAATCAAATTGATTGAAATTTTGGCCAAGCAATCTTCGATAAAGGCCGGACTTCGGTATTGCATTTCAGTTTGGTGGCTTAAAAATTAATTAATGACTTTGGTCATTAAAAATCAGAAAATTGTAAAAAAAAATATTTTTTTATAAAACGATCCAAATTTACGTTCATCTTATTCTTCATCATTTTCTGATTCCAAAACATATAAATATGTTATAGTTGGATTAAAAACAAGCTCTGAAAATTAAAAATATAAAAATTATGATTAAAATTAAATTTCCAAAATCGTTTCAAAAACTATTTCATCTTATTCCTTGTCGGATTCCAAAAACATATAGATATGATATGTTTGGATTAAAAACACGCTCAGAAAGTTAAAACGAACAGAGGTACAGTAAAGCGTGCTATGAAGCACAGCGCAACCGCTGCCGCGCCAAACAGGCTCGTCACTTTCACTGCCTTTTGCACTAGCGGCGGACTACGTTCAGTTTCATTCTGTGAGTTCCACAGCTTGACTAAATGTAGTAATTTCGCCTTACGCGATTTTTTTTTTTGTATTGGCACCAACGTCTTCAAAGTATTTTTGAAAAGTGTTCACAAAGTCACGAAAAAAATCAATTTGGGAAGAAAATGTTTGACAAAAACATCAATGTAACACCGACTGTTGGAACTTTCCAGATGATTTCCGGCGTCACTGTACTTTATGATTATTCAATGCACCACAAACGTCTAGGTATTCACGTGCGCTAAAGGTATCCGCCAGGCTGCCAAGTCAGTGTATACCAACAACCAACAGTCTTGCTGCTTTTTGTCACATTTTTGTGCCGAATATATTTCCCGAAATTACAGCAGTATCGACGATCATTTTTCAGCTGTGCATATATAGTTTCTACAAAATCTTTATTTGGCGTTTGTTTTTTGTTTTGTTTTTACAATAAGCTGTATTTAACGAGAGCTGCAGGATGTTTACCTGCGGATAGTTTTGAATTGCAACGCGAGGATTTAAAATCATAATACGGACGATAAATCATTTTGTTCCGGACTAAAATTCATGTGTAAACCAAAGATCGCGATCGTTCGGTTACCCATCATCCCCCAAAACCCCAAGTGAAAGGACCTGTTTTGCCCATAGTCATCATTAAACATTGTGTCAGGGTCATTGTCAATGCCGTCTGATAAAGAATCTGTTGCTTTATAATTGCCCCGGAGGTCTGTACCTTCTGTCCGCGGTTGTTTAAAACTACCAGCCGTGTTTACCCAAAATGAAAGACATTGCACACATTCCCAGTGAACCTCTACCAGTCTTGCAATTCTCTCCATGCCAGCATTCCGTTTGCCACTGAGGATAAACGTGATGGCCAAACTGCTCTGGCATTCAGTGCATGGTTGTGGATAATCTAGTGGTCATCGGGGCACTACTGGACAACGTGATGGAGTTAAAGTGGACAGGCACTAGACGCATACAGACAGGCACAAGCACCCTTTAGGGAAAAATCACGTGTGCGAGTGTGAGGGGAGGCACTAGGATAAAAGTGTAAGTAAGAGAAGGAAAGGGATGACCAGGGAGAAGATAGAAGGAGGGGGGGAGGAGGCGGCAGTTGGGGTAAGGAGGACGAGAGAGAATTGAATTGAATTGAATTGAATTGAATTGAACTTTATTTAACAAGGATTAAGATTTAGGGCTACGCCTTTTCTTACAATCTGTCCTTGGGACGCACAGACACACAATGATAAAATTGAAAAATTAAAAATTAAAAAGTTAAAAAGTTTACCAACAAAAGGAGGTCAGAAAACTTCAGCACGTGATGATAAAGATGACGATGATGATGATGATGATGATGATGATGATGATGATGATGATGATGATGATGAAGAAGATGAAGATGAGGCATGAAGAGAGAAAGAGAGAGAGAGAGAGAGAGAAAGAGAGAGAGAGAGAGAAAGAGAGAGAGAGAGAGATAAAGAGACAGAGAGAGAAAGAGAGAGAGAGAGAGAGAGACTCGGAGAGAGAGAGATAGAAAGAGAGAGATAGAAAGAAAAAGAGAGAGAAAGAGAGAGAGAGACTGAGAGAGAGGGAGAGAAAGAGAGAGAGAGAGAGAGAGAGAGAGAGAGAGAGAGAGAGAGAGAGACACACACACAGCCAAGCGACTAAAGACTGGTAGACAGAAATAGAAACAGAAACCAAAGAAGACAAGGAGGGAACAGACTGACAGAACTTGACAAGGACACACAGAGGTAGCACAAACTGACAAAGACTGAAACAAGAGTGAAGACGAATAGGTAATTGCAGGCAAGCTTATCTTGAAGAGTAAATAAGGACACAGCTCCGGTTGTTCCAGATGCAGCGAGAAAGGCAAAACCTACCTCCCCGATAATGAAGCCAAATAACAGCAGCGGCTTCCACTGAGTTGGAAGCCTTACTGATAAGGGCTGATTGCATGTGAATGCCTTGAAAATGCGCCCGTGTTGTGGATGTACTTACACATTGTTTGGGCTAGAACTTGAGACAATTTCACTGGAGAGCTTGGCGATGAGAGCTGATTGAGAGTTGTCTTCCTCCCCGCGTACTAACAAGCAGTGGTCGTGAAGATAGCGATTCATGGAAAAGGTGTCCATTTTCTGGATTTGCTTGAAGAGGTGGTGTTCGTGGAATTGAGACAATCTCAACGGATGCCCTACTGATAAGATCTTTCTCGTCAATGGTTTTGAATTCCTTGCATTTTCTTTTAATCGTGCTTGCATAATATGTTTTGGGTAGAACTCAGTGAAAGCATAATTGACAAGCACTGATCGCGAAATCTCTGAATATTTTTAGAGAGTACGCTGAGTGTACTTGCACAATGATTTGTGCAGAACTGAGAACAATTTCACATAAACCTTCGTGGTGAGTGAATGTTGTGATAGATTGTGCACTTTGAAGTGTTGCACTTTTGGGCAGTTTTTATTTTTTGATTCAAAACTGATGAAACCTAGCTGACCGGAAAAGTTCTTAATGCACTGAGTCATTGTCACACAAACACACACACACACACACACACACACACACACACGCACGTACACACACACACACGCACGTACACACACACACACACACACACACACACACGCACGCACGCACGCACCTCCACCCCCCTCCCCCCCCCCCCCCCACACACACACATGGCAAACACGCACGCACACACCAGCCCCCATCCCCTCATCACTCCCTCCCCCTACTCCCCCATCCCCGTGCACTCATCAAAACCGAAGAAAAGAAAAAAAGAAAGGGACACAAACCAGAGACAGAGGGAAGCGAAAAAAGGCCAGCCCCCATTCATCAATAACGCAGCAATCCCTAAAAACAACACACCATTAATCATGCATGAGAACAGGTTCATCTCTTGTGCTTTGCTTTGGCCAACATTTTTTGCAGTCACAAAAGGACGCACGAGTTAACCCTCCAGTATACCACGTTTAATACCCCAGTCACACAGAGACGCCGCTTCTACTCCGTTGTAAAACTGTCGGAGAGCGTGGCCAATCGTGGGCCAAACGTGGGAGGATCTCCTTGAGCATGGTTTGGTCGGGGTGGGATCTGCTAGGTCGCGAAGCTGCACGCTCTCCCTGCGCTTATTTTGAACTGCACAAAACAAGCGTAGCCGGGTCGTGGCGCAGTGCAGTCGTGATGTAGGTTTTCGTATGGCCCCCGTCACACAGCTCTACGTTTTTACGACGACCATGCCGATCACTCCGATCTAATTTGATAACTGTTTTCAGATCGGCGTGATCGGCATGGTCGTGGTAAGAACGTAGCCCTGTGTGACCGGGTCCTAAGTTTTCCTTGCTGATAGACTCATGTTCATCGACCAGTTTTTCGCAGATATACTGGAAACTGCCGACGATTAGCCTAGAAAGTCTCGAAACTTGATTATCTGGTAAATCGCCGGGACCAAAGTGTCACCGAAGTGTCGCTAAAGTGTCCTCAGCCCAGTTTGGAGAATATTTGGGCTGGCAAAATGGGTATAGCCAACTTTTCTGATAACATCAGCATTTTTTTCATGAAAAGTTCGGCTTCTGGAAACGTACATCGCCCATTCGTGTCATTAATTTTCTTCCGCAATTTACCCTCCCACGTATCAATGTATCTTCCTCCCTCCCCCCCCCCCCCCAACCCCCCTAAACACGCCTACGGTTCTGAGTGCACTCTCGCATCTTCTGTGATTGCAACGTTCTTATCTTTTCCTGTTCGGCCCACTGACATTCTTTGCTTCTAGTTACTGAGTTAGTTAGTTAGTTAATGTCACGGTGTGTTTGCGTGTTATTTTATGTGTGTGTGTGCGCGCGCGCCACGGTGTGTGTGCGTGTGTGTGTGCGTGTGTGTGTGTGGGGTGGGGGTGCGTGCGTGCGTGTGTGTGTGTGTGTGTGTGTGTGTACGTACGTGCGTGTGTGTGTGTGTGTGTTTGTGTGACAATATTCCCAATAATTACATGCTACCGTTGCTGGCTGCATCACTTTCGCCCCACTGTGTCTGTGTCCCCCACCCCAACCCCCCCCCCCCCCCCACCCACTCGATCACCCACCGATTTCCGAACCCCCGCATCGCCATCTGATTCTTCCGCCTGTCTTCGCTAAGATGCCAGCAGTCGCTCTACACGCAACTACTCCGCTGCCACCGTCATCCCATCTCTTCTCTGTGGTATCAGCTGCACGATGTCTGGTCTGAGGGACAGTGGCACGGTCTGAGAGTAGCGTGTGATTAGACTTGTAAATCCAGTTCTCGCGCTCGTCACCATTGCTGTGCTGATTTTACCGCATCTGAGCTCTCTCTCACCACTGCATAGGTCAACTCTGAAAAAAAGCAAGGCATCATTTGTGTGTTTTATTTTTTTTTGAACGGACGGAAGGGGGGAGGTCTTCTTTTCCGCGAGCACACACACACACACACACACAC
>NW_027126708.1:0-2724 GCF_037325665.1 Littorina saxatilis | reverse complement strand
CTCCTTAACAGAGGTCCAGACATTTGTTTGTTTGTTTGTTTGTTTGTTTGCTTAACGCCCAGCCGACCACGAAGGGCCATATCAGGGCGGTGCTGCTTTGACATATAACGTGCGCCACACACAAGACAGAAGTCGCAGCACAGGCTTCATGTCTCACCCAGTCACATTATTCTGACACCGGACCAACCAGTCCTAGCACTAACCCCATAATGCCAGACGCCAGGCGGAGCAGCCACTAGATTGCCAATTTCAAAGTCTTAGGTATGACCCGGCCGGGGTTCGAACCCACGACCTCCCGATCACGGGGCGGACGCCTTACCACTAGGCCAACCGTGCCGGTTGGTCCAGACATTGCTTTTGTAGAACATGCACAGGTTCGGGTAACGTCGTAATATAATAATGAACACTTATCATAAAAAACGTTGCTGCCAGCTCTGTTATTACACCCCCGGTATAGGGGTGTGTATAGGTTTCACTGGATGTGTTTGTTTGTTTGTGTGTTTGTGTGTTTGTGTGTTTGTGTTCGCATATAGATCTCAAGAATGAACGGACCGATCGTCACCAAACTTGGTGAACAGGTTCTATACATTCCTGAGACGGTCCTTACAAAAATTGGGACCAGTCAAACACACGGTTAGGGAGTTATTGGTGGATTAAGATTAAGAGTGACATATTAATGGTCAAAGGGAAATAACCTTCTCAGTTGGTGGCAGTGAGAATGGTTATTTCCCTTTGACCAACGGGGGTGTTTTTCCTACCTCGACGTACCCTTTCGCAATGGACCCTGTGTTTACATTCTGACTTTTGACTTTTGACTTTTGACTTCTGACTTCTGACTTCTGACTTCTGACTTCTGACTTCTGACTTCTGACTTCTGACTTCTGACTTTTGACTTTTGACTTTTGACTTTTGACTTTTGACTTTTGACTTCTGACTTCTGACTTCTGACTTTTGACTTTTGACTTCTGACTTCTGACTTCTGACTTCTGACTTTTGACTTTTGACTTCTGACTTCTGACTTCTGACTTCTGACTTCTGACTTTCTCTCTTCTGACTTCTGACTTCTGACTTCTGACTTCTGGTAAGGACGGGGGTGTTTTTCCTACCTCGGAGGAATTTCTTGTTTTTTTTAATAATTATTATTTTTTAATCCTGGCATGTTCTTAGCATGTTTTGCGCCAATTTCTAATGACGTTGAAAACCATCCCCCATCCCCCCCCCCCCCCAAAAAAAAAAAGATAAACATAAATCTCCCCCCAAAAAATAACACCGCCAGAATCTGTCGACGTGTTTGACATGGCGCCATTAGTCAGTCTGTCGATTTTTTACACCCCCGGTATAGGGGTGTGTATAGGTTTCGGTCGATGTGTTTGTGTGTTTGTGTGTTTGTGTGTTTGTGTGAATACGAATACGAATACGAATACGAATACTTTATTATCTCATACAGAGAAATTTCAGTGTGGTGCACATTAAAAGACAAAACAAATAATAAGACAACAGATAAAAATACCATACGAAGCATACTACACTCGCGCACGCATATGTACACTAACAGGAATAGTAACATGATTCCAAATAGTGTGTTTGTGTTTGCATATAGATCTCAAGAATGAACGGACCGATCGTCACCAAACTTGGTGAACAGGTTCTATACATTCCTGAGACGGTCCTTACAAACACAGTCAAACACACGGTTAGGGAGTTATTGGTGGATTAAGATTCTACAAGGACTTATAGAGTGACATATTAATGGTCAAAGGGAAATAACCTTCTCAGTTGGTGGCAGTGAGAATGGTTATTTCCCTTTGACCAACGGGGGTGTTTTTCCTACTTCGAAGGAATTTCTTGTTTTCGCTTATTCCGCTGTCAACCGCTCGAGAATAGGCAGTTTGCCACTTATTACTAAAATAAGATAGGCGTTTTTCTCGGGGTTTTTTTCTCAAAAGAGTGACAAATGACATTATAAGATGTTTGATGGGTTGTTGACAGACCAGCTTTTTTGTCGGTCCTCGGGGGGGGGGGGGGGGGGGGGATATCGACTTTAGTTTCATATTTATTGACCGAGGCCTTCGGCCTTGGTCAATGAATATGAAACAAAAGACGATATGCTCCCCCTCGGACCGATAAAAAAGCTGGTCTGACAACAAACCACCAAACATCGTTTTGTCATCATTTTGGTAGTGAGAAAATAAGTGGCAAATTAACACAGGGAGCCATGCTTTGAAACACGAGTTCCGTTTTGATACTACGTTGCACCTTGTTGCAATCCGTCGCGATATAACCTTGAATGGTTGAAAACGACGTAAAACACCAAATAAATAAAGAAAGAAAGAAACCTTGTTGCAATTAAAGCTGGCGTTTAAAAGCAACGTTCTGTGTTTTGAGTTAATACAATTTTGAGATAAGTATGTCAGATTTTAGGATGCACAGTTCTGTAGGTTCCTCTCAGTATTCTTCCACCTCGGTTTTCGGTTGTAAATATTAAACTTTATTTATCGAATGTGGAAACTACGTTGGGTCAAAGGTCACAGCAGATTTGCGTCGTGCAGCGAAGGAAAGAATCGCGAACTTGTTTCCGACTCATTACCTCTTTGTTTTTCATTAGACCTGTCATTCTGCTTGCTCTGCTTTGTTAGATGTTTGCATATTGTTGCTATGTTCTTTGCTTTTATTATTATTTTTTATTTGCCCTTCGTTTTTCGATACAACGTCTTGTGCACGGGT
>NW_027126707.1:0-86254 GCF_037325665.1 Littorina saxatilis | reverse complement strand
GGTTCGTTCGTTTGGTGAACGTTTTGGTAGTTTGCAATGGATTTGTATTGATTTTTTTTTCACGGAGATTTGGGACCATCTCTGGTGATGCTGATACAGTCAGTAAAGACAAATTTGGGGATATTATCGACGAATTAGGGCAGAACAAGTGCTGGGACTCGAAGCAGACAATCGCTTGGACATTGAAATTGTAAGCTTAATGTAGTTTTAGTTTCATCTCCCCCGTCGCGATAACCTTCGTGGTTGAAAACGACGTAAACACCAAATAAGAAAGAAAGTTTCATCTCTTTGTTCCCACCATCACCCAGCCGACGCGGCGACTTCCTGGCGTGGCCGTAAAGTCCGGTTACTCGATCACGTCGCTCTCTGCTCTGTGCATCGTCAAATATGTTCATGCTTTCACCTGTTGCACGTGAGTGAGTGGAGACTCGGCTCCCCCATAATCATGGTCACAACAGCATGCGAATCATTAATTCTGCTTTTTACACGATGAGTCTTCTTCTGTCAATTAATGCATACTAGTTACAAATTAAAATGACAGTATGATTTCTTCATTAATTAACTACTCATAATGATAATACATGTAATTATACGTGTATACTTTACATACATGTTTTATAACATAAAACCATAAATGTCGTGTCTGACACACACAGATACCCACTTTCTGGTCATTTTCATCAAATCCTTACGGTACTGAGGCTTAGCAATAGGGAATGTGTTCAGGACGTGAATAGTTATTTGACCGGGCGAAGCTGGATTGACTTTGGACTTATCATGTATTGGAGCCATTCTTCCGTTCTGGGGACGAAATCCGTCTGGTTGAAAAAAAAAACTACTGTTTGTGTGTTACTTTACCCATACACGCAACGTTTTTTGTTCCTCTTTTTTCTCTTCATCCTCTTTTTGTTTCTGTTTTCTTCTCCTGTCCACGACATTACTGCTTCCCCTCAAACCTATGATGTATTTTTTCCGTGCATGTGTTTATCCCTGTCCTTCCCAGAGACCAGGCAGTCCGGTTACAGTAGCTCGGGTACTTTGTATCTCCCCCAAACTCATCAACTAAGTCATTACAGACAGAATAATTAGCATAGCCGCTAATTCAACAGTGTATAGCCTATAGGCTCTCTTTTTCTTTTCTCTCCTCGACATTCAACCCATGGTCCCCCTCGACCACTACCATCTTTGACGCAATGTCACTGTCAGAAAACTCACTGCCTTCTTCGGCATCATACAATTCATCATCTGACAGAGACTCGTCAGTGGTAAGACATAATGCATTCTCATCATACTCCAACTCCTTTGGATCAGACACACCTGAATGGACAATGCTTCTCAATTAAAAATGTACACATGCTTTTATGTGAGTTAGGGAAGTATAAATAGAGAATACTATATATGGCTTGCTGTGTCGTACCAGATTTTCATGAGTTTGTTTTTTTAAATTTTGAACTGCGAGCGAAAGCGAGCTATTCACTATTTTAAAAAGCAACGAGTGTAAATCTGGTACAAAACAGCAAGCCATGTAGTATTCTGTTTATCCTACATACTGTACTTACGTGTATTTTACTGAAAATGTCCTGCAGTCGAGGCAGCTAAATTGAAGACGCTTGTTTTGAACCTCGATCTCTTCTAAAGCCTCGTGCAATCTATTACGTCAAAGCAAAGAAACGTCACTCTGAAAGTGTGGCTTGACGTGTTAGTTCTAAAAATTCATCGAAGGTAATTAGCGAGCGCAATCTTTTTTCTTCTATAATGACGTTTGTCTCGGTGACTTTGGCATCATAAGCAGTGGAAAAACAGGTCCTTGCCAGACTTGCTTGACATGACCTCATTTACAGATTATATACACACGTGTGATTTGAACGATTATTATCTCACGAGTGTCTCTCTCACGCATGTAGGATGATATTATTAATCAAATGAAAATTTACTAATAAAATGTTCTATTATGTCACTAGTGGAACCAGGAGGCCGAGGCCAGAGATTTAAAACAAGGGAGTACTTCCCACATTTCTCATACGGCCAAAGAATGGTGCAGGCTGCACTGGCTAAGAGTCTACCTGCCATACCATTGCCAGATGACACCAGCAATCATCCAGGTACAATGTAATCCCATTTTTATTTTGTTGAAAGGCAAGATTTAACCAGAAAGTAAGGAACTAACTCAGGGGTTCCACTTATTGCACACACAAAAGTATATATATATACGCAGTTTTCAGCCTCCGTACACATTTTCACCGACATGTTGCATTTTGTCACGCAAAATTACAATTGCACTCAAAAAACTAAATAGCCACGAAGAGAGCACCTGAACTCCCACCTCTGATTCTCCCCACCCGCCTTGTTCATCACTGTTAACACTTGTGTACTTATCGCCAGAGGCCATAGTACCAGTGCTCTACCGAATTGAATCTTTATTCCTTAGGTCACTGCCACCGGCGATAGCCATATAAATTATATGAATGACCAGCTCTACCGAAGAGGAAGATTGCATTACATTTCTTGGGGAGGGGGGGGGGTCGGGGGGGTCATGAGTCACAGAATAAATAATTGATCCTGCTGTGTTCAGCAAAACAATGGTCTGCCTTATCACACATGCCATCAGTTTGGTGCACTGCCGATTCAGTTTACAGGCCAGGGGTGTCCGGGTCTACTCTGATTACATCGGACTGACCCACAGTGATTGTTTTTCAGGCCGAAATATCTTCCATTTAGCGCCATGCAAATAGTTCAGTTCCTCGCTTAGAGGCCTATTACCTGTACAGAGCCACTGCAAAACGCAAACAGACCGATCTGTCGTCGGAAAGTGAAAGAACAGAATCTGATGAAGGGACTTCTTTTAGTTACTTATCATCATCATGTCCAGTGATGGCGCTAGTACTTTTTTCAAACCGGTACGCAAACTTTTATGAAGCAAACAGTCCAGAAAAAAACGGTAGGCTGGTCATTGGAACCAGTTAGAATCCAGCTCAGAGTACTGGTTTTATAGTTTTGCCAGCGAAAAAAGACGCGGTAGTTCTAAAAATCAACGGCAGCCAATTTTGTTCGGGGATTTTTTCGTTTCAACCGGTAAAATACCGGTAATTACCGGTTAAAGCCAACACTGCATGTCTTCTCAATCGTAGTGAGAAAAACACACTTCTCCTGCGCGTTTTTTCCCCCAATTAAGTTTGTAATGGTACGCGTTTTCCCCGGCTCATACGCATTTTTTCAGTCATGTTGTGTATGCAAACGCAAAAAGCAAAAACCCAGTGGAACCCCTGACTAACTAACTGTTATGCAATACTTCTGGAGGGGTGATCACACTACAGTGAACACAGTTTAGTTATGACTAAGATATGTAGTTAAATTGCTATTCTGATACACATGGAAGAATTCAGGGTTATGATTTGATAGTCTCACATGGACCTATTTCGGTCATAAGGCCATATATGTCAACGGAAGCTGCTCAATATCCTATATATTTACAACAATAAAGCATGCTTCCTGTTTCATCACCGTGGATGAATTAAGTGCTTGCATGCACATACCTGGTCAGGTTTGCTTCTGTTACTGGTCGACAGACGATATAGTTTGTACAAAAACTAAATTCTTGCCGTCCATGAAATACATCCCTGGTAAAAATTCAATTCCTGCAACACACCTTGCAAAACTAGTAGCTGCAGTCTAGCAGACGGTCTTTCCAGTGCTTTGTAATGAATCGGCAATATTGCCTTTGCCTATGCAACGCTCATATATATATGCAGATCCCAATCTGATGAATGGACTGACCCACAGTTAACAGAGAAAATAAAGGACCCACTAGAGAAAGTGCTGAATTCTTGGGATGTAGTCTGATGATAGACGGAAGACAGACAATAGACGGAAGACAGACGATAGATGGAAGACAGACAATAGACAGAAGATAGACGGAAGACAGACAATAGACGGAAGACAGACGATAGATGGAAGACAGACGATAGATAGAAGACGGACGATAGACGGAAGACAGACGATAGATGGAAGACAGACAATAGACAGAAGATAGACGGAAGACAGACAATAGACGGAAGACAGACGATAGATGGAAGACAGACGATAGATAGAAGACAGACGATAGACGGAAGACAGACGATAGATAGAAGACAGACGATAGACGGAAGACAGACGATAGACAGAAGACAGACAATAGATGGAAGACAGACAATACACGGAAGACAGACAATAGATGGAAGACAGACGGAAGACATACAATAGACAGAAGACAGACGGTAGATGGAAGACAGACGATAGACGGAAGACAGACGATGTAGTCTGACGATAGACGATATATATACGGACGTTCAACCAGTATTTGGCTTCAGCTTGATTCAGGAACAAGAGGGCGACCGCAACTGAGTCGCATGTGTAGACAAACCATAATGCCTTTCTCCAGTCCAGTCTATGAAATAGGACTTACAGCTGATCTAGCTGGACTCTACGCAAGCTTCAGTACGAATGAAGTAAAATCTCCCATATCAAATTTATTATACACAAATATGAAAACAGTTAACTAGACTGTTCTAACTGTAAACCAACGTAAAGGGGAAATATGAAGCTCAAAAACAGGTTTAAGTCCCAAGCATCATGCAACCACAGGCGCTTTCTGTCTGTCTTTCCTACAGTTGACTGCAGCTTCGAACCACAGGCGCTTGTGACAGAGGACTCTACAAGCAGCCATCACTCAGTTGACTCCCAAATGGTGAGTTTTTATAGAGTAGATTATTTGTTGCCCTGTCTGAAGATATTTTGTTTTTGCGATTTGATTTGTTAAATGTTTGATCTGCATTACTTGTGAGTTTCCTGTGATGACCAAGGCAATGAAATATGTTTGCTATCTGCAGTCTATGTTCTTTTGCCTCTGAAAAACATGCATCAGAGTTGTGCATTCTATTTTTCCTCACTATTGATTGGATTAACGTTTTTAATTTGTGACTGTTTACTGTTAATGTGTTTTTTTGTGCCTATGATTCCATTTTCTGAGGCTGTGCTTATATTTCTTTATTTATCGTCACAGTTCAGTACAGACTTTTAACTAGTGAGAAGAGCATCCTTCCAAATGGACATGTAACAACAAATTTTAGTAGACCTGCTTCGCTTTATTAGCAAATCTAATGGCAACATTATTTCTCGAAAAACCTATAGTTCACTATTGACCAGCAGGGATAGACAAATAGTCTACCCGATTGCCAGGAGTGAGTAAAAAAAATCTGCCGGGCTAAGAGAAACCACCTGGCAACTTGTCGGCTGGCTATAAACATTCTGTACCAATGCAACAGTTTTGGTTGTAATTTCAAGTTTCAAAGCGATGCAACAATTGGGGCATGTGCTGGGCCAGCAACATTTCTGGCGGGCTAGTGAGTACTAGTGTAGTAACTTTCTTGAAGTTACTAGTCCTGTTGGCGAGTTAAGATTTGAAGATTTGGCCATCCTTGACAAGAATGATTGAGATTAAAAAAATCTTGATCAGCACAGAAAATAGCTAGGCTTTACTTTTTTGGTATTTGTTCAAGTCAATGGATATTCTTTTTGCATCATGACTTGTAAAACCCTTGGCAGATCTATGAGGTTGCACATGTGACCAATTGTATGAGCAGCAGTGATGGCCAAATCTCAAAATTTTAATTTGCCAGCCGAACGAGTAACTTCAAGAAAGTGACTAGCCAGACAGAAATGTTGCTGGTCCAGTACATACCACACAACAGATTATGAGTATCAGATTTCTTTGTACAATCAAAATAGAGGTGTTTTTGCAGATGCCAGAGGTTCCTGCATCTGCAGTGTTAATGTGGCTTTAAAACACCATAGTAGTACAACCAACACTTTTGCATTTGACCAGAATTTTCACTGGCCAGATGGGCGAGCTGCCAGACGGTTTCTTCTAGCGGAGACGGATATTTTAATCGCCTCTGGCAATCGGGCGGACAATTTAACCGTCCCTGAGCAGGAATGTGCTTATTGAGCTATATTTTCATATCGTGACGCGGGCCGGTTGGGAATTGTTTGGGCCGGTTCAAATTGCTGACCTAAAAAAAATAAGTTAAGGTAAACCCCTGGACACTAGTTTTTAGGACCTGGAGAGGACCCCAGACAATGGGGCCTCAAGGTTTGTCATACCCAGAACATCCGTTTTAAAGTTTTGTTCCAGCTGGGACTCATTGAGCCCGGTATCGCTGCGTGAATGACACATTTTCCACAAAACCACCCGCCCCATGTTCTATGAAAGATTTCTCTTCAAGGTCACATATCTTCTGCCGGAGGGAGGCTCAGTGCAAACTGACAGCAATTTTTGACGATAGTTATTGTATTTTGCAGGATTTTTCAGACAAAGACATGACATATGTCCCAGACTCTGCCAGCAGCATTGACGGATCGCATTTGTACCCACCATTGTTTTTTGGGTCACAACTCATCACAAAAATGGCTACGGGAACTGAAAGTACTTGCCCTGCCCCTGCTGAACCTGCTTGTCCTGAGTCCACATCATGCCCCAAAGAAGATCCATGCAGAATCAAAGGATTGTCCTTCGCTGAAACAAAGACTGTTGGTGACAAAACTGTACCCAAGCCTAAGCAGCACTTTTGTTTGTTTTGTCAGAAACCACAATCACGTTTGCCTCGGCATATTGAGACGCAGCACAAAGATGAAAAGTCTATGGTCCCTTACTTGAATGCTAAGAAAGGATCCGGAGAAAAGAAGGCAGAGCTGACAAAGCTTCGGAATGCTGGTGACCATCAGCACAATTTGAGTGTTCTGAGAAATGTGTCTGGGACACTGGTGGTGAAACGGAGGAAGCGAGAAAGTCCTTCGGTAAGCAACTTTGTTGCCTGCCCTTATTGCCTTGGATACTTTCAAATAAAGGATATTTACAGGCACAAGTGCGTAGAAGCAAATGATGGCTCACGGAGGGAATTTGTAAAGAAAGGGAAGCTAATGTTGCCCGATTCTGAATGCAAGGAAGATGAGTCGGAGGCATTCCAGTCTTTTCTTGACACACTGCAGTCAGACCATATCCGTCTGGTAGTCAAAACTGACCCTTTGATCAAAGAGCTTGCGAGAAGCCAAGTAAAACGGCACGGATTTAACCCGAGTCGTTTCGCCCAAATACGAAACAAAGTGAGGGAGGTTTCACGTCTGTTATTGAAACTGCGAAAAGTGTCAGGACTTGAAAACGCTTCTCTCAAGGAATTTCTCACGCCTGAAATGTTCAAAACGGTAATAGAAGCAACCAAACAAGTCGCTGGTTACGAAGCAGAGGAATACAAATTCCGAATTCCATCCTTAGCCAACAAACTTGGCTACACAATCAAGCTGTGTGCTGACATACTGGAGGTCCAGGCCGTGGAAAAAAGGAATGACAGTCTGAAGTGTGATGTTCAGGGATACCTGAAACTCCATCAGATGAGATGGAATGAAGAAATTTCTGCCCACGCAAGTCGCAATCTGTATGAACAGAAAAAGGGACATGCAAAACGTCTTCCTCTGTCGAGAGACGTCGCCAAGCTCTCCTCTCACCTCAGCAATGTTTCAGCCGCGGCCACCCAAACCCTCACTACAGCACACGAAGAAAAGGAGATCAAGGCAGCATGGAAAAGCCTTGCGGAAGTCACTCTGACCCAGATAATCCTTTTCAACAGGAGAAGGTCAGGCGAGGCCTCAAGAATGAAACTAGTAGATCTAAATCAACACGAAACTCACGATGTGGATGTCTTCAAATCACTTAGCACATTTGAAAAAATCCTATGTAACAAGCTGACCAGGATTGAGATAATCGGAAAACGTGGCCGAATTGTCCCAATTCTCATGACTGCACAGGTGAAAGCAGCTGTGGAACTGCTTGTGCAAAAAAGAGATGATGCTGGTGTCAGCGGTTCCAACAAATTTGTGTTTTCTTGCACATTCTTTCAGTCGGAGGGGCACATTCGGGGATCTGACACGCTTCGAAAGTTTGTGACATCAGCGCAGTTGGCAGAGCCACAGTTCATCACATCTACTTCACTTCGAAAGCAGGTTGCTACTCTGTCCCAGATAGTCAGTTTGAAGGACAACGAGCTGGATGCCCTTGCTCAGTTTATGGGACATGATGTTCGCACTCACCGCGAGTACTACCGCCTCCCATCAGACATGATGCAGTTGGCCAAAGTCAGCAAATTACTCCTTGCCCTTGAAAAGGGGAAGCTGCAAGACCACCAGCGCTGCACCCTGGATGAGATGGAAGTGGCTGAAGATGAAGCCATCACCTCGGATGAGGAGGCAGGTATGTGTGACATTTTGAAGATGAATTCCTTTGCTCTTTTTGCACAAAATGAACACAGCTAGACTATCTCTAAATCTAGTATTGTAATAACCTTTTTTTTGTATTCTTAAATTCATCTTCTTCTCCTTCTGCTTCTTCTGCCTCTTCTTCTTCTTCTAAATTGGGGGGCTGAGATGGCTCATTCGGTACACAGCGTGGACTACATATAGTTCCTCTGACTCTCATAGTCACAGGTTTGAATCCCGGTCTCCCTCTCTCTGGTATCGCCTTTGTTGTGGCTAGTGACATTGAACCACCAATACAATTTTATTTGTTTTAAATCTAAATTGAGAACGTTCATACTTCAATGCACACTACAATGTGATATATTGTGCTAACATTAATTTGCATTACACAATAAAGCAAACATTAATACTACGGTACTTACTACATAAACTTTTGTACTTGCGATCTGGGATTTTATCTATTCTATCATATTGTAACTATTATTTACAGAATTTGTTGAAAAGGGTCACAGCCCTATTCCAGAACGATCTGCATCAGGAAGGTTCGCAACAAAAGACTCTTTGGCACCGCCACATAACCAGCCCTCTCCGCCTATGCATCAACCTTGTCCTGCTACAGCTGCACCTGACAGTAAGTCTTCTTCTTCTGTGTACGCATGCTATCAACTACAGTACTGCAAGCACTCCCAGTTTCGGATAAAAACAAATGCGATTGGTCACTTTGGCAGAAATAACAACTGTGAACAGAATGTTGATAGTAAAAGAAAGTAAGGAAGCAGGAAAGATGAGCCGGTGCCTACCTAACAGCAAACTAGATAGCTCCTGGTGTTCAAAAACAGGAGGGGCCCTTAATTTAAGTCCGCAGCGCTCCACTGCAGTAGGTGACAGTAAGTGACAATATGGGCTGAATCCATCCCATCTACATGGTGTTGGAGTGGGGACAGGACATATTTGAATGGCGATGTCGCTGTTCAGTGTCTGAAAGTCTCTTAAGTTTGTAGTTGCAAACATGACTTTTCTTTCTCTTTACCCCCCCCCCCCCCCCTCCTCACTCCCACAAAGTAACATAGTAGATTTAATTTCTTATTTGTAGCTGCCATTCCATGTAAAAGTGAATACATTTACTTATTTAGTATAAACTTGTCACCCTGGCATGAGGTAATATGACCGGCACGGTTGGCCTAGTGGTAAGGCGTCCGCCCCGTTGTGGGTTCGAACCCCGGCCGGGTCATACCTAAGACTTTAAAATTGGCAATCTAGTGGCTGCTCCGCCTGGCGTCTGGCATTATGGGGTTAGTGCTAGGACTGGTTGGTCCGGTGTCAGAATAATGTGACTGGGTGAGACATGAAGCCTGTGCTGCGACTTCTGTCTTGTGTGTGGCGCACGTTATATGTCAAAGCAGCACCGCCCTGATATGGCCCTTCGTGGTCGGCTGGGCGTTAAGCAAACAAACAAACAAAAAATGAGGTAATATCACAAGGGTTATTCATGTTTTTGTATTTGTCAGATTCTGCTGATGATGAGGAAGCACCAGAAATCCAAAGGAAGTTTCAACGGTGTGCTGCTGACAGCAGTGCATGCTCAAACAGTTCAGTATATATCTTTCTCCTTAGTCAACCAATTTTCCATGGGGGCGCGACTGGAGATGGATGAAGGTCAGGGGGTTCCTGTGTTCGAGTGGGAACAGCTTGAATTTAACTCACAGAGTTGTTTGTGTCCAACACGCTTGTCGGAGGTGTTTTTTTACGGCGTCAATGTTGGGGGGTGGGTGGGGGTTAAGGATGAGGGGTAGAACTGCATTCGTTGATGCATTTTGATTGTCTTACATCTGAAATGTATTTGTACCTTTGAAGAATAGTTCATTCCTGTACACTCATAACACGGAACACACGTTTATTTATTTTGAACATAACATAATTAATACAATAAATAATTAATTATAATTTTATTATGTCCCCAGGCGAGCCCCCTTCCTCCTGGACATTCTCTCCTGTTGGTGTGGCAATGATGAACAAAAGATGCAGTGTATTCACACAGATCACTTCTCCTTCAGCGTCATCTAACGAAAGTAAGCTTTATTGCATATAAATTAATTTAGAAACATGCTGGCGTCACCCCCCGCGGGTTAGGGGGAGTCCCATATTGGTTGGGACTAGAAAGAATTTACCCGCTGCTACCCAGCATGTCGTAAGAGGCGACTAACGGTTCTGTTTCTTCTCTTCTTTTGTCTTATTTCTGCCTTACCAGTCCTTTCACCTATATTTCCTTCCAAGAAAACTCTCCCTACTATTCCCTGCAGTTTTCCAATTCTTTTCTTGTTGTCTTATTTCTGCCTGACTGGATCCATCACCTTATTTCACTTACCAAAAGTCTTCTTTTCCACATCCTTATTTCTCTGCACCCCGCATGTCGTATGAGGCGACTAACGGATTCTGTTTCTCCTTTAACCCTTGTTAAGTGGTTCTTGTATAGAATATAGTCAATGTTTGTAAAGATTTTAGTCAAGCAGTATGTAAGAAATGTTTAGTCCTTTGTACTGGAAACTTGCATTCTCCCAGTAAGGTCATATATTGTACTACGTTGCAAGCCCCTGGAGCAATTTTTTGATTAGTGCTTTTGTGAACAAGAAACACTTAACAAGTGGCTCCCTCCCATCTCCACCCTTTCCCCTATCCCATCTCCCCCTTTCCCTCGTCGCGATATAACCTTCGTGGTTGAAAACGACGTTAAACACCAAATAAAGAAAGAAAGAAATGCTGGCGTCATGTACGGACGATTAACTAAGCGCCCATTACCTAGTTGTTGAATGACCGCATTCCATAGTGGAAACTCTTGTGTTTAGTTATTTGACAACGAAATTGATATTTTAAAAGCATATGTCTTTTAGCTGTTGTCCTTTTTTTGCTATTTTGCATAATCTATCAAATGATTTGAAATAAAGATAAGGCAGCTGAGAAAATCTATCGTCTTTTTTTTCCCCAAGGTTCAACTGACAATGAGTACCTACCTGAACAGTGGAGCCATTCCAAACCAAAGAAGCTCAAATCAAAGGCAACGCGCAACAGTGAGTGGAAACATAATCATTGTCTTTATACCTCTTCTTTCTCTTTGTGAACTGAGCTTTAAGGAGCTGACTCAATCCACACAAAAGTTATTCTTTTAAAGTAGAACAAAACCAGTAAACTAGATAGTTATTGTGTTTTTGAGTAAGGTAATATCCTTCTCTGAAGCCCTTGAAAGGAAAAATAGAGCCTGTTCATAACGTGTTAACTGTTAATCTAACTAGGAGCGTATAGTTATTGTGTTTTTGAGTACGGTAATACCCTTCTCTAAAGCACTTGGAAGGAAACATAGAGTATGTTCACAGACCTGTTTACCCTCCCGGAATTATTACGGATTTAGGGTCTAAATTCCGGTATTACGGAAATCTACCGGAAATTCCGGTCACAAGAACCATTTCCGTGTGTGAAAATTTAAAGTCGAAATTGTAGTACTAGTAGTCACCGGGATTTTGATTTCCCGAAAACCCTTTTAGCTCAAGGCCGACCGGAACAGCCTTGTCTGCGCATGTGCAAAAACAAGGTATTTGTCGGTCAACGCGTGGTTTTTGTGCATTCGGTCCGATCGACATGGGTCGTAAGCGTAAGGCCGATCTCTCTGGGGACAAAATGCCAACCAAAAAAGCTCAAGTTGTACAGGAATATCGGCAAAACTATCAAGTCAAGTGGCAGTGTCTGGCGAAGTCTAAGAAGAGCGAATCACTTGCATTTTGGTGATCGAATTGAGATCAGTGCAACAACAAAGCTAGTCAGTCATGAGTCACTGCAGTCGTTCGTCCGCGAACCAAGCGAACGTGTCCCGAGGTTAGACGCAGCATTAGTTTATTTACAAAATGCAGTACACAAATGAACATGGAAACAAACAAATTGTGTTTGGCAAAACATGAGCCTGCTTCGCATCGAGTTTATTTGACCAGTATGTCTGTGCTTCGACATTATCTCTTGCTACGGTCAGTGACTTGTGCTGTTGCCGGAATTTGAAAGTCTTTTTGAGTCTAAAAGTGATCTCCATTAATCTTTCTCCAATATAGCAAAGATCACAGTTCTTTGAATTGAAAAACTTTAAAGAAAATCTTTAAATAAAATGAACGAGCCGGTCCACAAAAAATAAAGGTAGCTTCTGGAGAGTGTTTTTCTGACTGGTTTTAATGCAGGATGTAAACAGGTCTGTGTTCATAACGAGTAAACTGTTAATCTAACTAGGAGTGGCATTTTGTCAAAGAGCAGTTCAAATCCGTACGTTCTTTAACATATCAAAATGGCCTGCTGTCGCTCAGTTTTCTTGATTCAAAACTAAGCAGTAAATTGTATAATTATTTAAAAATGAATAAATAAGTGGATCAGTTAACAAGTGCAATGGCTAACTGACCTGCCACTTCTCATGCCCATTCGTGGCTTCTGTCCCATGCTTTGAAAATGAATGTGTACAGGGTCTGTAATTCCGGTTTTAATTTAGATTTGAAATCTTTTGTAATTAATGGATTACGCCCACATACACTTCCGTGTATTAGAGGCGGGGACGGGAGTCCCAGGAATTGGAAAAAAGAGGAGGTACTATATCTAACTTACATTGAACAACCAAAATGTAAGCAGCACTAAGATTGACAGTGAAAATGTGACAGTTTTAGTGTACTAGCTTTAGTGCCACGAAGAAGAATCAGAACAAATGTTGACTCGGGAAAATAAATGTCCATGCCCAATCAAGATTCGAAATAGAGACACTGAGATCACGAGTTGTCGGCCTAGACCACCAGACTACCCGGCGCTCATATTGAGTTGGCATGATTGTTCCTTATAAAGTTTTTATCCGATAACATATTTAACCTTTGTATCTCCGGTAATAGGTCTTGTGATATCTGTGTCCACAAAGGTTCAAACCAGCCACGTCGACTGTGGTTGGAGGAGGAGGTGAAGGCAGTGGAGGCTCATTTGTTAAAATATATCGCCACGCAAGTGCTGCCAAGAAAAGAGGATATCCAGAAGTGCCTTCAGGCTGAAGAGGCTCTGAAAAATCGTACCTGGCTACACGTCAAGAACTATGTACGAAACCGGATTACTGCTTTGCAAAGAAATCAGCGAAACTAAATAATGTTCCGCTTTTCAGCTACTGATCATCTTTCCAATGTTGTTGCTGATCACTACCACTAAGTAGATATATATCTAGTGCAGGTTTGTGTCTTGAGCTGTACTGGACAATGATTTACACATTTATCTTTATTTGTTTTTATTAATTTTGACTATGAGCACACTGGTGGTTGTGTTTCATGTTAAATGATTTATTTAGTATGTGTTTATGCAAATCATTTTTGGCATTTTGAATAAGCTAGATGTGACCTTTCTTAGCACTGATCCAAAGGTCAGTTTATGCGGTCAAAACAATGATGGTGGAGGCAGTTGGCTATTTTTAATTCATTTGCATAGCAAAAACGAGGCTATATATCTATTGACAACTGACCACCTATTGAACACTCAAAACTTTTCAAATAATGGAAGCTTTCATTATAAAAACTTGTCTTGGTTATGAAACCTATGAACACTTATAAAATGCATGTGATTACATCAGCAAAACAAAACAAAATATAAGCAAGTGAGTCATATTCTTTGTGGCTTTGCCCTTGTTTAACTGTATTATCATTATTTATTATCATGAACACAGACTACCATAAGGTCCGCTCCCCCCCCCCCCCCCCCCCCCCCCCGCGGGTTAGGGGGAAGAATTTACCCGATGCTCCCCAGCATGTCGTAAGAGGCAACTAACGGATTCTGTTTCTCCTTTTACCCTTGTTAAGTGTTTCTTGTATAGAATATAGTCAATGTTTGTAAAGATTTTAGTCGAGCAGTATGTAAGAAATGTTAAGTCCTTTGTACTAGAAACTTGCATTCTCCCAGTAAGGTCATATATTGTACTACGTTGCTAGCCCCTGGAGCAATTTTTTGATTAGTGCTTTTGTGAACAAGAAACAATTAACAAGTGGCTCTATCCCATCATCCCCCCCCCCCCCCCTTTCCCCGTCGCGATATAACCTTGAACGGTTGAAAACGATGTTAAAACACCAAATAAAGTAAAGATAAGGTCCGCTATTAGGAAAGTCAAAACAATCAAAGTGTCATATGCACTTTGTCATCGTGTGTGACATTTTATTGTCAACACAACGATGGTGGTGTTTCACATGTTATGATTAATTCAGATCTTAAGTGTATATAAAGTGTATTTATGTACATGTACTTTTGACCATTTTAGATAAGCTTAATTTGATATTTCAGGGGCCTCTGTCAAAAGGTCACTACAGCATGTGGTGTCAAAGCAACCATTGTGGAGGCAAATGGCCTATTTTTAACAGGATGTTTGAAGATGTGTTTCTTTTATTATTTGTTTGAGAGACAAGAAGTTGGAAAAAAAGTGTTATTTCATGTTCTTTTGTCACCGAGGGCAAAGTTAGTCAATCATTGATATAGTAAAAAAAATCTGTTTTGTTTGTTGCCATTGAAATAACACTTACAACAGCACTAAACATGATGTTGCTAATTATCTTTTTGTGGACTATTCAATGGAGTGTTTTGAATTGTGCCATTTATCATGCAACAACTGGTTTATTTTTACGGTGGTTGATTTTCCATTATGCAAAAATATAATTCTATGGCTGAAGACTACCTTCTTCTTCTTCTTCTGCGTTCGACGTGAAGACTACCTCATTTCATTCTATTTCATGATTATACTGAACACACTCTAGCAGTAGCCCTGCTAGTCCGTTTAAGGAAAGTCGACACATTGTATGTTCCCGTCAGAACAATGTATATACACTGGGTGCGTATGATGTTTTTTCGGTTTTTTTATTATGAGCACACTGGTGGTTGTGTTTTTTTAATTTGATATTTAATGATTTATTCAGAATGTGTTCTTGCAAATCATTGTTGGACATTTTAAAGGTGCTCGTCTGCATTTTTTCTCCTTTTTTTTTATATTACTACATTTTAATTTAACTAAAAAGTTGTGACAGATGACATCTTCTTAATTTATTCCCCTTGTTTTTAACATGACTATTATAAGGAGAGTTTGCTGAGAAAAAAACCCATTGTTTTACCTATAACTTTTTTAAAATAACTTTTTGCACAGTGGTTCTTCTCATCATGTGACTTAACTTTTTAGCGAAATTTAATGGTAGGATTATGAATAAATAAGCAAAACACAGACGAACACCTTTAAATAAGCTAGATGGGACATATCTTAGGATTGGTCAAAAGGTCAGTTTATTATGTGCTGTCAAAACAACGATGGTGGAGACAATTGGCTATTTTTAATTCATTTGTGCAGCAAAAATGAGGCTATGTTCTGACAACTGACCACGTATTGAACAGTCACAACTTTTCAGACAATGGAAAAATGCATGATACAAACTTGACTTGGTTATACTTGTAGAGCCTATGAATACTCACAAAATGCATGTCAGATTCTATTAGCAAAAAACAATACGAAATCTGAGCAAGTGAGTCATGATTATCGGTGGCTTTGCCCTTGTTTAAAGCGGCTAGATCTGATTTAAAACAGCTATGCCTACGTTGCATTCAGACATTGTTTTCAGCCGATTTGAGCGGAATGGCTGTACATATTGTTCAGCCAACCTTAATTAGAGCAACCCTTACCCTTGTTATCCCAAAGAAGTACTGTACGCCCCCCGCGGGTTAGGGGGAAGAATTTACCCGATGCTCCCCAGCATGTCGTAAGAGGCGACTAACGGATTCTGTTTCTCTTTTTACCCTTGTTAAGTGTTTCTTGTATAGAATATAGTCAATGTTTGTAAAGATTTTAGTCAAGCAGTATATAAGAAATGTTAAGTCCTTTGTACTGGAAACTTGCATTCTCCCAGTAAGGTAATATATTGTACTACGTTGCAAGCCCCTGGAGCAATTTTTTTATTAGTGCTTTTGTGAACAAGAAACAATTAACAAGTGGCTCTATCCCATCTCCCCCCTTTCCCCGTCGCGATATAACCTTCGTGGTTGAAAACGACGTTAAACACCAAATAAAGAAAGAAAGACTTAAGAAACGTCGTTTAAACTCGGCGTACAGCGAGCTTCCGCAGCGACCACTGCTCTTTTGTTGTGGAGGCTGTGTGAATTACTTCCCGTTTAGTCATGCATATAGTCTCAATGCCACACTGAATTGGCCACTAGAACCCGAGTTTTGAGATATGAAACTATTCCGGTCGTGAAGCATTGTTATGGTTTATAGTAGCATAACACTAGTCTGGTGGCGATAGGAGAGAGTAAATCAGACCTAGCCGCTTTAAACTCTCCCTCTTGTACAAAAGAGTAGTGGTCGCTTCTAAAGCTTGCTGTACGCCGAGTTTGAACGACGTTTCTTAAGTGTACAGTACTTCTTTGGGATAACAAGAGTAAGGATTGCTCTAATTAAGGTTGGCTGGGCAATATATAACAGCAATTCCGCTCAAATCGGCCAAAAACAAGGCCCGAAGGCATCGTAGGCATAGCCGTTTTAACTTTATTATCATTATTATTTATTATCGTGACCACAAACTACCATAAGGTCCGCTAGTAGGAAAGTCAAAACAATCATAACGTATCATAAACACTGGGTCATCGTGTGATCATTATTATTTATTATCGTGACCACAAACTACCATAAGGTCCGCTTGTAGGAAAGTCAAAACAATCATAACGTATCATAAACACTGGGTCATAGTGGTGTTTCACATGTAATGATTGATTTCGATTTTGAGTGCTCTATCCCATCTCCCCCCCTTTCCCCGTCGCGATATAACCTGCGTGGTTGAAAACGACGTTAAACACCAAATAAAGAATAAAGAAAGATTTTGAGTGTATATAAAGTGTATTTATGGTACATTTACTTTTGGCTCTTTAGATCAGCTTAATTTGGTATTTCATGGGCATCGGTCAAAAGGTCACTTCAGCATGTGCTGTCAAAACAACGATGGTGGAGGCAAATGGCCTATTTTAACAGGATGTTTGAAGATTTGCTTTTTCAATTTTGTTTGAGAGACAAGAAGTTGGAAAATAGTTTTATTGTATGTTTCTTTGTCACCTGGGGCAAAGTTATTCAATCGTCGCTATACGTTTGTTGGAAGCTATAATACAAAGGATAAATTGGCAGCTTTCTTACTTTCTGTTAGAAACAAAAGTATATTTTTCATTTGTTGCAATTGAAAAAGCATAGACCTTACTAAAGATGCTGCTAGTTGTTTTGATTGTGTGGACTATTCAGTGGAGTGTTTTAAATAATCTGTATATATATATATATATATATATATATATATATGCCAATTCTCATGCCTCACAGTATTTTAACATTGGTTTATTTTCCATGTTACAAATATGTAATCATATGACTCGAGACTACCTTACTGTGTTATATTGCATTATTATCATGAACGCATTAGGCCCACTTATAAGTTTAAAGAAAGTCAAAGCCGTGTATTGTTCCTTTCAGAACAATGTTATACACCGGGTGTGCATTATGTGTTTTCATTATTTTTAATCATGAGCACACTGGTGGTTGTGTTTCATATTTAATTATTTATTTGGAGTGTGTTTGATTTAGCTTAATTTGAATTTTGTTGGACATTGGTCAAAAGTTCAGTTTATTATGCGCGGTCAGAACAATGATGGTGGAGGCAATAGCCTATTTTTCAACAGGTTTGAAGGTTTTGTTTGAGAGAAATAAATCTGTCTTTTTATATTTAGTCAAGTTTTGTTTTCTTTGTCATGTTGGGCAGAGTTATTCAATCGTTGTTATACGTTAAGTTCACTGATTTCTTAAATCTAATGTAAGCGCTGTTTAAGAGGTTTTGAAGGTACAAAATACACTTTTTTTCTCTGTTCTCTTTAACAAGATATTCAGATTTGTTTTTCTTCTTTATTTTAGTTTGAGACGAGAAGTTGTACATGCATTCTATTTCCTGTTCCTTTGTCAACTGGGGCAACATTCAATCACTGTTATAGCCTGGTTGTAAGCTATAACAGTATAAGTATAATTATACAAAGGATAAATTCACTGCTTTTTAAATGTCTGCAAAAAGCAAATGTCACCGTTTTGTTGCATGCCATTGAAAAGGAATAAAAACTACCAAACGTTATTTTGCAAAACATGCTTATTGTTATGATTCGACTGATTGTGTTTGTATGTGGATGTGTGATCACAGGATTGCAGATTGCATGGACATAATCGCCACAGGGAAAATCATTCAAATCCTTACTCCGAAAGTTAACAAAAAGCTATTATTGTCTCAAGAAGAGAAATTGTTTCTACAACTGAACACACAGACTGTAAAATGCATGTGTATACAAAAGCAATTATGCTAAACAAGCCCATCATTAAATGAATGGAAGTCAAAGTAAATAAAATAAAATGCAATTTCAAATGTGAAGGTATCTTAAAATGTCGATGAACAAACGCAAGGGAACTGAGCGCCATCATAAAAATACCTTTCATTACAAGGACAAAAAAAAACGTAACTGACAGACTGATTCTAATATAGGTCCCTGATAACACTTATAGTATCCACCACCTTCAAATATGATCATTAAACTTCATTTTAAAAAGCTTCATGATTATGCACTGCAAAGTAAGCTACACGTTTTGTTTAGCTGTTTCGTACACATAAAAAAAAGGCTTTGTGATTCTTTGGTCTAAGTGCCAATAGAAGGTTTTGAAAGGAGCAAGTTAAAATGTAAAGGCACACTACCTTATATCATATATATACAATATCACACTACCACGGAAAGTCAATACAATGCATACCCAGGTCAAAACAACGTTCACACACGAGTGTGTATCGTGTGTATCATCTTTGTCAACACAATGCAGGCGGTGTTTCAGTTTATTGAAATATTGCGTGTATGTGAGTGTAATTATGCACATTCACTTTTGGCCAATTTAAATGAGCTTGATGTGGAATTTTGTTATCTATTGGTCAAACGGTCATTTCAACCGGCACTGTCAAAACAACGATGGAACTGGCCAATAGTCACAATAACGAGGGGAAAACATGTATACCCCGGTCAAAACAACGTTCACACACGAGTGTGTATCATCTTTGTCAACACAATGCAGGCGGTGTTTCAGTTTATTGAAATATTGAGTGTATGTGAGTGTAATTATGCACATTCACTTTTGGCCAATTTAAATAAGCTTGATGTGGAATTTCTTATCTATTGGTCAAACGGTCACTTCAGCAGGCACTGTCAAAACAACGATGGGACCGGCCAATGGTCACAATAACGAGGGGAAAACATGTATACCCCGGTCAAAACAACGTTCACACACAAGTGTGTATCGTGTGTATCATCTTTGTCAACACAATGCAGGCGGTGTTTCAGTTTATTGAAATATTGAGTGTATGTGAGTGTAATTATGCACATTCACTTTTGGCCAATTTAAATAAGCTTGATGTGGAATTTCTTATCTATTGGTCAAACGGTCACTTCAGCAGGCACTGTCAAAACAACGATGGGGCCGGCCAATGGTCACAATAACGAGGGGAAAACAAGTATGTGTGTGTGTGGTGTGTGTGTGTGTGTGTGTGTGTGTGTGAACGTGTGGGTGTGTTTGTGTGTGTGGTGGTGTGTGTGTGTGTGTGTGTGTGTGTGTGTTTGTGTGTGTAACATCATATCCGTGTCGAGCAGAAAACAGCGCATAACTTTCACCCTTGACATGGAAGTTCCGGCTGTACAGAACATTACGGAAAGTTTTGTATCACATAACAAGCCCTTACACCAGGGTTATTCCGTCATCTGTCAAGGAAAGCATGACAGTGTAAGCAGATTATTTTTATTCTTGTCACTACTGTGTTGAAAAGAAAGATTGTAATCTTATAGGGAAGCTAACCAGAAGAGAGAAAGTATACATTCTTATCAGCCTGGTCGACTGTAGTGTCTCACAAATCAGGGGAAGCTTTCACAACCGTAGAAAAGAAAAAAAAGAAGAAAAAAAACCACCGTGAAGATATTAGCATGCAATATCAAATTTGTATTTGTGAAACGTGGTGACATTTTGCGTCAAAATATTAAGACTTTGACAGAGGATTATTCTGTCAAATCAGATTCCTGCATCAGAACATCTGCGGCTGTAAAACTTCGAATCGATCACATATTTTTAAAAACATCCGACAGCGATTGACCCCGAAGCTCAACTTCGCTGATATTTTGCTAATGTTTTGTCTGCAACCCTCGTTTATCTGAACCTTGGCATATCATCATTTTCAAAAATTCTGTAACATAAAATCTGTCCGATTGATTTCTCTCATTTTTGTCATACTTGTTTCATCACACTCTGAAAATATCACACGCAAAATATTAGCGAAATCTTTTTTTTTCGTCAATCGTAGTCCGATCTCTTTAATGCGTAACAGGAAGGCTACCATGGCTGCAGAATTTTAGAATTTGAAATTGATATTTGGGAATGAAAGACAGGAAGAGGTAGTATACCTTTCAGCGGTACAGAGACACTTTGAATCAGTGAACTATTGAATGCACACAGTGGGAGATTACACACAATCTCAGTGTTTCTCTGTGAAGCTCTGTGTCGGTTTTATCAGAACAAACAACCTGTAATTGGCTGTCACTCAATCTTGCCGTAACATTGTCGTGTCACTTTGACCGTTACGAAAGCAGGGGGATTAAGTTTCACTTGCTGTGGTCGGTGTTTGATCATACATAACTGCATGACAGCGGACAGTAGTGGGGTGTAGTCTACTGGTTAGTTTTAGAATGTCTTTGTGCAATGGCCAGTGGTGTTATTGCCGTGTCAGTCGGAGCTATGGCGGCTTTGCTGAATGATCCGGTGTGTGTGTGTGTGCGTGTGTGTGTGTGCCGTGTGTGCGTATATGTGTGTGCGTGTGTGTGCATGTGTGTGTGTGTGTGTGTGTGTGTGTGTCAGTGTCTGTGTCACAGTGTGTTTGTGTCACAGTGTGTGTGTGTGTGTGTGTGTGTGTGTCAGTGTCTGTGTCACAGTGTGTATGTGTCAGTGTGTGTGTGTGTGTGTGTGTGTGTGAATGTGTAATGAAACCCGCATACACTGCCACCGTTTAAGTATCCATTTAAGTCAATTTGAGACAGAAGTGTGTATTCATACTCACGTACAACCCTGAGAGCAAATCACTCAAGGGCTTTTACCCTTATGCATGTACGCTACAGAAAGTCTCTGAACATAGCCAGGAATTCTTCACTGTCGTCTTGTAGCCCACTGGTAAAGTGAGGTAAAGAGATAAGGGGGAACAAGATCTGCATGTCACATGCCGCACCGTGTCCTTGCAGGAAACCCAATCCCCGCTCCATCCAGATAAACGATTTACTGTAATCACTTTGTCCCTGCGACACATGCAGCTTTATTTACTTTACTGCTTGTCACAGTAACCGAGCAAGTTGAGCGGGCAATACAGTGCACGCGAAACCAAGTGATAATATTTTACAGATCTGGGTTTCTTCTGTCTTATCTACATTTGTTCTTCTCCCTTGTTTCTGCTCTCGTTTCTAATACGTTGCTTCTTACCTTCTGCCATTCTCCATTTTTCTCTCCATTTTTCAGCTCCACTCCTGGCGAATGCATATATATCCCTGTCGCTATCGAGAAAAGAAAAGCATGGGTATTTTTCAGTATGGGCTGTCGGGCATTCTGGAGTTTTAATACGATGCCCGTGTTAATTTATTCTAGCCATACCTCAGAAGATGTGCAATGAATTCAGTCTATCGTTTTGTGGGTGTTTGTTTTAATATGCACGGTTTGTGTCTGTAATGAATCATGAATGCCCCTCAAGAATACGCGGCATTAAAAATATAATTAAACCAAGGCGAACGGGAGGCCTGCTCACATACACAAGAGCTTGTTTCATTGGAAGTCATCTGATTAATGTTGAAAAGCCACATTGACAACAACAACAAACAAGTTTGCAATCACTAGAACAGCCCAATGAATGCATGAGTACGTAATATGAATTACGCAGCTGTTGAATTTACCTCCCATTTCTCTTCTTACCACATGACTTTATAGTTCATTTAATCTTTGTGTGTGTGTTTGGGAATTTTGGTGGGGCGAGAGCTGTCACCTAATTCATTTCCTCGCTTCAGTAATTCTGTCGTCTTTGGCGTGTGTCCTTCATCAGTGATAAGCTTTACGACGTACCTTCTTAATCTGTCACGCAGGCTTTGTGTAATGTGTACTTCTTGGCAATTTCTGTTTTCTCTTCGCAGCGGGGGTTTGCGTGTAATGCATGGCTGATGTGCGGAGAAGTCTCTGTGTCAGTCGAGACAAGACTGACGATTATTGTTATAGACTTTTCGCGATGTAATTCGCACATGATGAAACAAAGATATATGTTTGTACCAGCAGGTGTTCAACTCTGAGTGGATGAATAGATGATAAAATGACTCAGGTGAAGATATGGGGCCGTGCATAAGTGCTAACTTGTAGATACCAATCAGTAAGCTTACGGCTTTATGTTCGGGATTGAGATGGAAAAAGAATGTTTATATGGGATGTAAGTTTCCTTTCCTTAAGTGTAAGCAAGAAGCTGACGGCTCCGCCCATGCGTGTTGGTGAAGATTCAATTTTGATTAAAATAAAATTGCAGAGTACATTGTCGATTCACGTCCGGCCATTCCCAAAGCATCCAACCTCACCTGTTCGTCTGTTTGTCTCTGCCTATATATGTGTGTGTGTGTGTGTGTGTGTGTGTGTGTGTGTGTGTGTGTGTGTGTGTGTGTGTGTGTGTGTGTGTGTGTGTGTGTGTGTGTGTGTGTGTGTGTGTGTGTGTGTGTGTGTGTGTGTGTGTGTGTGTGTGTGTGTGTGTGTGTGTGTGTGTGTGTGTGTGTGTGTGTGTGTGTGTGTGTGTGTGTGTGTGTGTGTGTGTGTGTGTGTGTGTGTGTGTGTGTGTGTGTGTGTGTGTGTGTGTGTGTGTGTGTGTGTGTGTGTGTGTGTGTGTGTGTGTGTGTGTGTGTGTGTGTGTGTGTGTGTGTGTGTGTGTGTGTGTGTGTGTGTGTGTGTGTGTGTGTGTGTGTGTGTGTGTGTGTGTGTGTGTGTGTGTGTGTGTGTGTGTGTGTGTGTGTGTGTGTGTGTGTGTGTGTGTGTGTGTGTGTGTGTGTGTGTGTGTGTGTGTGTGTGTGGTGTGTGTGTGTGTGTGTGTGTGTGTGTGTGTGTGTGTGTGTGTGTGTGTGTGTGTGTGTGTGTGTGTGTGTGTGTGTGTGTGTGTGTGTGTGTGTGTGTGTGTGTGTGTGTGTGTGTGTGTGTGTGTGTGTGTGTGTGTGTGTGTGTGTGTGTGTGTGTGTGTGTGTGTGTGTGTGTGTGTGTGTGTGTGTGTGTGTGTGTGTGTGTGTGTGTGTGTGTGTGTGTGTGTGTGTGTGTGTGTGTGTGTGTGTGTGTGTGTGTGTGTGTGTGTGTGTGTGTGTGTGTGTGTGTGTGTGTGTGTGTGTGTGTGTGTGTGTGTGTGTGTGTGTGTGTGTGTGTGTGTGTGTGTGTGTGTGTGTGTGTGTGTGTGTGTGTGTGTGTGTGTGTGTGTGTGTGTGTGTGTGTGTGTGTGTGTGTGTGTGTGTGTGTACCTTTTTTCCACTGCATTTGGTTGCCTAAGAGCCGCTTAGGCAGCAATCCACACGTGGATGGCGGCTTAGGCACGTGGATGGTGTCCTATGAATGTGGAATGGTTGCCTCACTCTTTTTGTGGATGGCTTTCTTATTGTGGAAGGCTGCCTCACTCTTTTTATGGATGGCTGCCTTAATGTGGAAGGCTGCTTGATGTGGAATGGCTTCTTAAAGTGAAATGTGGATGGTTGCTTTTTTGTGGAAAGGTTGCCTTACCGAGATTAGAAATAAAAAAGATGTGTGGTCAATAAATAACTATGTGTGGTTAATGCATAACTCGCCTCCCAACTCTTTTCACGTTTTTGTTTTGTTTTGTTTGTTTATCCAAAGCGGGGTTGATGTTCACGTCATATTATATTTTTGTACAGTAATAAGCAGAAGGGGGGGGGGGGGGAGTGAGAGAGAGAGAGAGAGAGAGAGAGAGAGAGAGAGACAGAGAGAGAGACAGAGAGGGGCAGACAGACATAAAGACAGACAGACAGTGAGAGGGAGTGTGAGAGAGAGACAGAGAGAGAGAGACAGACAGACAGACAGAGAGAGAGAGACAGACAGACAGACAGTGAGAGGGAGTGTGAGAGAGAGAGAGACAGGGAGACAGAGCGAGAGAGAGAGCGAGACTGTCACACGTTATTTGGATATTAATAAACTTTAATCTTGAAACAATTATAAATGAAAACGAAACAAAATCAATATCATGATTAAACACACATTTGTTTCAAAGAAGAAAAAAAGCATCCAACAACAAAAACAAAACCTTCATATCGAGGTTCAGTCTAGTATAAACCAATTAATGGAAAGAAGAACAACAACAACAAAAAAGTTTTCATACTTGAAACAAACTTGAAGAATTAGTATGGGCTGATGTGAAAAGGTCAGAAGCTATCACAAACAGTTTTGTTTTCCTAAGCCGAAAAACGAAATTAATGAACCGTTTATATACATGCACTCTCATATGACTGGACATTGTTTTGATTAAGTCTTAGAGCAAATGATATGCTTTCCTCAATGTATCCTTTATAATATTTTTTCTTTTGAATTTAAAAACAAACTATGAAGTGACTATCAAGTATAATACTCAATAAATATTCTGAAGAAGTAACCAACTGTTCAGAATTTTTGCTTGGCTCAAAAAGCAAAGGCCCACTTTCGATTTGTGCGCAACTTTTATTTGACAAAAACCGCGTCACAAACGTGATTACATAGGGAACTTGGCATTGCAAGAAATAGTGCCTCACGAAAATCTGTATTAATTTGTTTTTACCTACTACTAACTGTTACTGTTACGCTTAAAAATCGTAAATTTAAAAATAAATGTGGTTGATATTCATCATACCGACTGAACTTGTTTATAATGCAAATGCTGCTTGTTTCTTTTAGCACTGTGGCAGGTGTCTGCAGTGAAAAATCAATGAAGTCATGATCATCACTGTAAGCAATATGGAGATGCCCCTGTGAACTAAAAGAGAGACAGCCCTGCAGGTTCCCCAAGGCCAACTCTGGGGGGAAACGGTTTGCAGAGAGAGAAAAGGAACAAACACATTAACAAACACATTATCTATCTGAGGGGAGAAAAAAATGGGAAAATGACACTTGTTGTAAATACCACCACCTTGTTTCTTATATTCTGAGCCATCTGGAGAATGATTTGTGCTAATCATTAAAAAAAAAAGTGAAAGAATCCATCTTTTTATTGTTTTAATATGTTGACTGCATGTTTTATCATTAGAAACAGTAGACTGATTTCTATGCAATGCTTGTTTCCTGCTGTGGTTTATTGTGCGTGTGCATTTTAAGTACAGCGACAAATGCCTGCGTGGGCAGAACTGCAAAGTCAAAGACAGAGACGCTGCTCCATAACCTTCATGTACTCGCTCTGTCAATGACTTAATGGTACTGCGGCGTTCGTCCCCTACAGTGTTTTATTTATTATCTTCTTTAAAAAAAAAAATACAATTCCTTTTGTTGACTAACTTGAAATTTAATTGTTGTAAGATCTTTGCCACACCATTATGTTCACAGCAATTTGTTTCTTGTTGCTTTTGACAACACTGTGATGCAACTGTAACCAAAAAACATTTAAAAAAACATATCTCTAAAACTCATATCTACATTAATATGAAGCACTTTCTTTCAAACATGTGTCATGGTACATGTTGTCCTATATAGGTGCTGTTTTCAATCCAAAAGTCATTTAACAACAAATGCCCCCCCCCCCCCCCCCCCCCCCCCCCCCCCCCCCCAGGGCTTCTCCGGGAGGGGAGATAGTAGATATAAGCTGAGGACAGAAATGACAGATTTCAATGAACTTCTATGTGTCCCCACCACAAAAATGAAAATGACTTGTCTAAGGCACACTAATTTACAGTTTTGTATTTATGAACAACTATACGTTCACACACAAACTACTTACTTGCTGTAACAATACTTAAATGAAATATGTAGACTGAAGAAATTTGAAAATAAAATCTGACTACCGGTATGTGTGTAATCCTTCAAAAAAACATTACTCAATGTTGGACACAAATTAAACACAGTTCTTTGGTGTCACAAGATTAGCAATTTCTGGTACCTGTTAAGACTGACCAAACCAAACATTATCATTATTCAACACATGAATGAGGCCTCAAGCTCAAGGCAACTGACCTGGACATTTCAAACAATGTGGCTAACTGAGAAAAAAATTTAAATTGTATAATATAATTAACATAATAAATCAGTTGACAACTATCTAACTTCTAAGCACATGTTGTTTGGGGAAAGTTAACGATTACAGTATATTTTCAAAAAAAAGGGAACAATAGCAAAAACAATTGAACTGATAACCTGAACACAGCACTGGTGGGTAATCTTTCTTCTTCTTTAAAGCCTTAAAGCTTGCAAATTGCATGTTCATTTTCTCACATGCATTGTGAAATCAAAACCACATGCTCCTGAATTTGGAATTTTCTTTATACTTCGCAAGGTCTTTTGCTTTCTGGCTTCAGCCCTTGATAATTTCTTCTTACAACCAATGCAATTCATCAATGTTTGAACTTCCTTTGTGTGCATGTCTATGCAGATTATTGTATCAAATTCGAGTGAGGTAATTCAGATAAAGTAATGCTTATTTTGAGGAGGAAAAAATAACCCTCCTGTCATTCGAAACATTGTGTAAGTAAATACATTTTGTCTCTGTTATAGCAAACTGTCTTTGGTTCTTGCGTAACACCACATAATGCCAGGGAACAAGCCATCTCCAAAAGACTATAAAGATACCCTCTATTCACCTTTTGTTGCAATCCCTGGAAAGCAGGAATCTCAACTCACACATCTTCAACATGAAAATCACACACACACACACACACACAAAACCATACACACACACACACACACTATATGCAAGCTATATCAAACTTCTGATAAAAATGTGACGGTCCTGTTCAGTTCAGTCCACGTTTGCTTAACGCCCAGTAAACGTAAGATCATGATGGAAGGACATAATTGCTTGTTCAAGATGTGTGTCGGTTCATTATCTTCTAACAAAAAAGAAAAAGAAAAACTTACATTGGTTGTTTGTACAACATGGTAAGCATGCATTTTGCAAGCATGTCAGGTCAGAATGACCTAAAATGACGTTCTGTCACACGTTTAAATAGGCGATATTATTATTATTATCAGGGTAGCTCAACAACAAAGTCTTCTCAGGATGTGCCCTCACTGTAACTAAAAACAAAACAAAACAAAACAAAGAAAAAAACATAGAAGAAAAGTTGCCAGCCGGCCTTACAACCAATAAAATTAGGACATGCTAGGGACATTGTAACTCAACACTAATTCAGCATGCTCAAGTTGCAAAAAAATGCACACACAAAACAAAAACACAATAACAATCATATAACAGTGTACAGCACATTCATCAGAAACGTTTAAATGGAAGGCAGGCAACACAGGTAATAATCCTTGAACACATAGATCTTCCGTGATAAACTGTACACTGTACATGGACATACCAGTCAAGCAAGAGATACTTGGAGAATGCATGTTTTTTTCCCATGAAATGTCATGTCATCATATCTGACACCTTGGTCTTGAGAGCCGGCAGCTCCATAAAGACAGTTCACATGACATTGATGCAAGAAATAATTTCTACCAAGTAAGACACAATGGCATGTAACTATCAAACACTGTGAGAAGTCACCTCCAGGTGTTCAAGTGGTTGATGCCAAAATATGAACAATTTTGACAAATACTATTTCCATAACAGTGGCCAACATGCATTAGAGGTCGTCAGGGAGAGAGAGGAAGGGCCGAGGATGGCACCGAGACGACCATGGCTGACCGTTTCTGAGGGGAGTGAAATGAAGTTATTTTTTTCTGATCTCTGTTCTTATTTTTGTGCAGAGTTGATTTTCTGAATAGTTTAATAACAAATCAACAAAGTTTGGACCTGCTGATTTTACAGTATCTACAATCATTTTCTTTGTGACAATGCCTTGTTTTGTTTTGCCAAACTGAATGACTCTGGCGCAACAGAGTGACAATCTCTGAGCATCATCTCCTGAAAAAACGAGTTCTCTTCCAAACTTCAAGGCTTTCAGACCGACTTCGGTTGTTCCTTGATGGTCGGAATGTAATGATCCAACAGCGACACTTTTCTCTTCAAGAGATGCCAAAGGAAGGTACTCATTGTCAAAGCTCTCGTCTGACATAATCTGATCATCACATGAAACTTCTGATGCCGAGTCCTCGGATTCAGATGATGCTCGTTCATCAAACTTGCGAATGATTTGCCTAAACTTGGCAGTGATACGTTGGCCAGTGTTGACGTCATAATGACGATCTGCTGTGTTCAGATGGTGGTTCATGTGCAGAGCCATCTCTTCTTGTTCTCTTCTGTCCAAACCTTTCTTCCTTGACATTGTTACCAATGTTTTTCTCAACAACGTGCAAGTGATTTGTCCCAGATCCACATCTCTGTTCTTGCCGTATTCATCCCATGCTTCCTGCAAGTACTCCTGGATATTTCTGACAGAACTACGCTTTCCAGAACTTCGACAAAATATTTGATCTGTTTCTGGGGAGAATAAGGGTCTGCATTTTGCTAGAAACTCGGCAACGAGATGATGTTCCTCTGGAGACAAAAAGACGCCAGCACCTCCTGAAGCTCTGAAAGTTTTCCCTTCATCCACTAAAATCACAAACCCCTCCCCTTCCTCTTCTGCTTCTTCAAAATGCTTCACAGTGATGTCAGCATATACTCCTGTTCTTTTACCATTCTCAGCAGCGATTTTAAGAAGCAAATGTTTGGCAACTTTTTCTGCAACATCCTTTTTTGGTCGTTTCTTGAATTTCTCCATGTATGTCTGTGCTAGATCGGCATCAACATAGTTGCAAAGATCCGGCCAAGAAAGCAATCTTTTGCGATCTGCAAGTTTCCTCTTCTGATTCTGTTCTTGTGTCAACTTTACAACCGTGTGGATGCATCCTTTCAAGTTTGCTTTGATGATGTTGAGTGTAGCTTGACTCAAAGCTGATGGATAGCAGGCTTCAACAAACCTCAAAAAGTGGCTGAGCGCATGCAAGTAATTTCGAACAGTTCCCCATGTTCGAGTTTCGGCCAGTTTTGTGATGACCGAATTAGACTTGCCAATGTTTACCAGTTCACTTAGTTCACTCACCTGGAAATCCTTCTCTCCTAAAGAGACCGTCAAAACAGTTTTTATCATATTTGCCACTTTTTTGTTCTGCTCAAGCCTTTCTTTTTTTTTGTGTGCTGACAAATACTCCGGAATGTAATTTCCCCCTTCAATCGAGGTAAACCAGTTAAAAAATTCTTGAGAAAGTGTGTCACAATTGACAAGATCTTTGCCACTACGTTTCTGCGGAACACCTTTTGGCAACTGATTTGCCCGATACTTTCTGGCAGTGTTTGTAGCCTGATGTAATGTGAAGCCATGCGCTTTTCCCTGGAGATGTTTATCCAGCCTATCCCCCACCCATGTACAATCTTTTTCTTGGCACTTCCACATAAACTTTTGTCTTTGAATGTCTTTTCTTTTCTCACCAAGATTGTATTCCTGCTCAGGGATGTCTTTGTGAACTTGTCTCATATGTTTCTTGATGTTCTGGGTGGCACCTTTGCACCCATCAACAGGACAAACAAATTTCTTTCTTTTTCTCTTGCTGTCTTCTTTCACTGGTCTGTTGCGACAGGAACTCTTCCTTTTCTGCTCCGTCCTTTTTTGGGAAAACGATGCTGATGATGTCAAATCTGAAAAATAATAACAACAAGAATTAAAATTGTGGAGACGATACAGCTTAAAGGGGCCAGCAAGCGGTTTTACAAACCTTCTCGTATCGAAGTATGACATGTTCTGATTCTGCACATGTTCTGTCTGATTCCTTATATCCCAAAAAGTCTTCCACTCAAACTTTAGCCCTGTAAAGCAAGTAGTTAGGCTGTAACGAGAAAAAATATAATACGACACTAGGCTATAATGAGAAAAAACAATACCACACAACACTTCCGCTACAGCTGAAAGTTGTTGCTTTTCAGTGCCTTTTAGGGTGGTAGTTGAATCTTTCTAAATACAGTCTGACTAAAAGGTGTTTTACCCCTTTGTTGTATAGTTTTGCAAATATGTGTGTTTTGTTGTTGCATACTTTGCAAATACGCAGCGAAACTACTCGTTACGACGTCAGCCTGACGACAATGAGTCGTATTATGTTTTCTTTGACTACAGCCAAACCGCTGGTTTTACAGGTCTAAAAGTTGAGTGGAAAACACTTTGTGACAAAAGTAATAAGATAGGCCATATCAAATTTTGATATGAGGATGTGTCAAAATCCGCTTGCAGGACACTTTAAAATGTTTCATTGGCTATTTCTAGTATGATGTTCAACTTCTTCTTTTGTCCTGTGTTTACCCCATCTTTGAGGGACTTGTGTTGGTTTGAGTAACTGCCAGGGTAAAGCAAGAACAAGAGGCTAAATCTTTTTGTTTAACTTTGTAATGGGTCATAATTGCGCTTGTACCCGACCATGTGCATTACATGCATAATTACAAGTTTGCATAAAAGATTCCACTCAATCAATCAATCAATATGAAGCTTATATAGCGCGTATTCCGTGGGTACAGTTCTAAGCGCTTGTCGAAGAGTTGTCAACACAGGACTAACAAAGAAACTAACATCTACAGACGAACACGAACCCTATCACACACTAGCAAATCCCGATAAACATACAACAAACAACTGTTTAACAACAATGTACACATCAATAGCTAGGTCCAAACAAAATAATATTAAACACAAAGAAAACACCTCTCACAGAGCACAGCACAAGAATGTCTTTTGGGGCACAAAACATCACGTCGAACATGAAAGTCGCAGCCAGCTACGGGAAGAACTGAGTCTTCAACCTACTCTTGAACGCGTCAAGCGGCAGGGAGTTCCAGACGGAGGGGCCCGCGGAGGGGAATGCACGCTGACCAGCAGATGCGAGTTTCGAGCGAGGGATGTGAAGGCGGAGTGGGTCAGCAGCAGAACGAAGGGGACGGTCGGAGGGCTGGGTGTACAGGTCCAGGGAGGATTGAAGGTACTCGGGAGCAGAGTCGTTGAGACACTTGTAGACCAGAGTGGACAGTTTGTAGGAGATTCGGGTGTTGACAGGGAGCCAGTGCAAAGAGCGAAGTAGGGGGGTGATGTGGTCTCGCTTTGTCTTCCTCAACGTCAGCCTGGCAGCAGCGTTCTGGACTAGTTGTAGGCCATGAATGGATGAGGCGGGGAGGCCAGCCAGAAGGGAGTTGCAGTAGTCCAGACGACTGAAGATGAGGGAGACAACCAGCTTGACACAGGCGTCGTGGGTGAGGTAGCGACGGATGGAGGCGATGCGTCGTAGGTGGAAAAAGCAGGTCTTGATGATGAAGGAGATGTGTGTCTGCATGGAGAGAGTGGAGTCGAGAATGACGCCAAGGCTCTTGACAGCAGGGGAGAATGGAACAGTCGCGTCATCCAGCTGGAGGTCGGTCACAGTGAGGGAAGCAATCTTCTGTCGTGTTCCAACGAGAAGGGCCTCCGTCTTCTCACTGTTCAGCTTCAACTTGTTCTCAGTCATCCAGTTCTTGATGCCAGTGAAACAACTGGAGATGGATCCCAGGAGATGGTCAACGTCCTCCGGCTTGGCGCTGTTCTGGAGCTGCGTGTCATCGGCAAAGGAGTTGTAGTTCAAGCCGTGGCGTTCGATGACCAGGGAGAGGGGTTGGGTGTACAGGTTGTGGGACGCCGAAGACTGAGAAGAGAACGAATCAGTGGTGACAGTCTGAGAGCGGTTCTGGAGGTAGTTCCGGAACCAAGAGAGGGCGGTGTCGTGAATGCCGAGCGTGGAACTGAGGCGATCGACGAGTAGCTGGTGGTCGATCGTGTCGAAGGCCGCGGAAAGGTCCAGCAGCACAAGGGCAGAGACGAGACCGCTATCTGTTGCGTTCAGGAGGTCCGTGGTGATTCGCAGGAGCGCCGTCTCGGTGCTGTGGTGAGGGCGGTACGCTGACTGGTACACTGGCATCAGCGAGTTCCGAGACAGGTGGGCGCTCAACTGCTCCAGGATGATACGCTCCAGAAGCTTGGAGAGAAAGGGCAGGTCTGAGGTTGGACACAGGACGGTAGTTCTTCAACTCGTTGACGACAAGGCCGGGCTTCTTGATGAGTGGGCGGACAACGGCAGACTTGAAGCAGTCGGGAACGACGCCTGTGGCCAGGGAGATGTTGATGATATCTGTTATAGACGGCAGGAGCTTGTCCAGACACTTGGTGAAGAGGAAGCCTGGCAGGGGGTCTAGCTCGCAGGTCTTGATGGCCGTCTTGGTGATGAGTCGCTTGACGTGGTTTTGAGTGACAGGCTGAAAGCACGTGAGAGAGGAGCCTGAGAAGGAGCGGGAGGGTGGGGACGGGACGAAGGGCTGCTGATCGAGTGTTCTCCGAAGCTTGTCAATCTTGTCCATGAAGAACTCCGGGATATCTTGCGGTGGGTGAGCAGTGGGTAAGGGGGCAGCGGGGGAGGAGCCCAGGAGAGAGGACATGATGGAGAACAGCTCCCTGGATGATGAGGCGTTGGCGATGCGGTCGTGGAAGTACTCGACCTTGGCAGCAGTGATGGCTTGCGTGACTCGCTCTATAGGTCCAATTAGACCCACTCTATAGGTCCAATTAGACTGAATTCAGACACAAACAGAACAGAGAATATCCTCATGTATTCTTAAAGCTCCGTTTTTCCACAAATCCTCCTGTTTTTGACAGCTCTGTGAAGCAAATTGGAGTTGCTGTTTTTTGTTTACTGATAATCTTCAAACATTCACCTATCATCCAATGAAAACCCAACATTGGTGAGCAGAGAAATCTTCCAAACAAAAAAAGCTTTCAAACAAAACTTTTCTTCCACCTCTTATTCGTTTTGCAAATAGCACTTTAAAAAAAATGTTCCAGCTCGATAAAAGGCCAAGTGGTCCTAAATTCAAGTTTGATGGAGAAAAAAAACAAACGAGTTTCTGTGCAATTAATAAAGTGCAAGAACAAGAACTCAGGCAACACCATGAACACTATTCCAGATTGAAAGCTGTCCCTTAAAGCGACTGACCCTGCCAGCCTTTTCAAACTTTTTTTGACGAGTTCAGCCTCCAAAATAATATGGAGTATGAACTTTACCCTAACTAAGACACACCTAAAAAAATTTACTCAGATACGCCCCGTAACTAAGGTAAACAGCCAGACAAAGTTGACAGTTACTGCCCGCAATCTCAAATGCTTGAATCGCCCTTCTTTGTTCTTAATATATTACGCTAACCGTCAAAACACCTAGATCTGCCTATTTTTGGTATTTCTTTTGCACATAGGTGTTATTTGACCTCCTGAGTCTGATTTTATCATTTTGGGGCCGGTTTGAGACAGTTTTGTGGTGGGTATTGGGCCTTTAAAAGTAACAAAGTTTATTTAGCTCAGGTTTGCTTAACGCCCAGTAAAACACGTAAGATCATCTCAGTGTGTCCCCACGCTGCACACTAAAAAGTCAAAAATAACATTGGAGGTATGTCACTAGCCTCATAGATGAACCATGTTTACAGGCCATAAAATTCGGACACACTGGCAACGTGGAGGGTGACCTCAACTTTTCGAAACCAGGTTTAAAAACCGGTATAAAAGTTATAAATTTGTTTAAAAATAAACAATAGAATCGGGCATAAATTACCAAATACTACCACCTTCATAGAATATTTCCACAATAATGGCACCTAAGTTTGTCTCCCAATTCCCTACAATACAAAATAATACATCAAAAACTTGTCAATATATGGCTCATACAACAGAGAGCAACATTGGTCCAATGGTAGTCATTTGTGACAGGGTAGGGAGTAAAGAGTGTTTCAAAAAAGAAATACAGGTGACTGGACCAAGGAGGCAGAAATCCCCAAAAATAATTTTAAAAAAAACAAATAAAATACCAGCCCACTGGGGCATTCGAGGTGACCCTGAGAACTAAAAGAGAAACGCAACCAACATAATAATGTCTAACACTATTGTAGAGTAAGTAATAAGATGTGTAAGATGTGGTTGCCGTACATAAAAGGTTCAACTTTTAAATCTTTAAATTTGAAATGTGTAAACAACAGAGCCGGTACATATTAGAACTTTGCACAAGCAGAAAATTTATGTCGGTTTTGGTCAATATTTTGGCCAATCCTGACTGACATGCTTTGACTGAGTAGACGCAAAAGTTGAATAGAAAGACGATACGAGTGATCTGCCCCTGGCTACCAGCGAGCAGCGAGATTTTGAGCTCTCCCTTTTTTCATCCAAAAGTTCTTCCTTCGTTCCTATATGATGGACATTCCAGGACTACCAGTTGCCTTAGAGTCAGTTCTGCAGACTCTGGCCATGAAGTGCTCCCTGTCTTCATGGGACGTGCACGGCAAGGGAAAAACAACAACACTCATCTTGAGATGGGACAGTGACTCAGCATCCGCCATTGGGAAACCCGAACCAGTCACTTTTGCACGCTACCGACACAAGTCACCGAGCGAACTCAGGCGAGACACGCAGCGTGCGGCGACAAGACAACATCAGGTCAAAGGTCAGTCACACGACGTAAACATAAACAGTGACAGCATTACAAGTGTGGAACAAAACGCTGAGTCCGGTGTTGTTGACAATGTGTTTGAGACCCCACCCAGTCAGACGGCACAGCGCCCTGATTACAACAACACCGACAATTACACGCAGGAACCGCCTGATTCTGCAATGGATCAAGACCCTGACACAGATAAAACGTTGTGTGACACCAGCGACACGAATTCAGAGAACGAGTTCCTTCAGTATTGGGAAGATCGGCGCGATACTGTAACCCATTATTTGTCTTCACTCAAGCCTAAGGAAAGAGAGGCAGTCTTAGAGTGTGCCGTGACACCTGTTGTGAGAAAAGTTGTCCTTGATCATCGCTATGGACACCACTGTCTGTATGCATTGACTGACCGGATGGTGTTTCAGTATGGACTGAGAGAAGGTGTTGTGGACAACTGGTTTTATTTTACTGAAGAAACTGAAGACACTGATCTACAATACAGCATTATCCTTAGCTGTCTCAGACGATGGTGCGATGTTGACCTGCTTAGGTACGCCGATCAGATAGAAAGAATGAAACAACACATTGAGGCGTGTTGCCACGTCATGCTAGACTGCAGTGGCACACAGTGATGGTGAGCCGACCACGCCTACATAACACGCCTGACGGACACGGACTTCACGTTCCACCAGGAACACTCTTCTTCGTTGACCCAGATCTACACTATTCGCTTTGTTGAACTTTCCCCAACTGTGCCTTCGTGAAATATATATCGAGAAAAAACTCTGTTGACAAACAATCGAACAATCAACAATAACATGGCATACCATGCTATACGACTAACGATACATATGTTATCGTTGTCCTGTCGCGTTTCGTTCTTTTTCATTTTCTTTTCTTTTTTCCTTTTGCTTTTTTTTCTCTTGTCGAAAAGGTTGTAAGCTGAAAGAATTATATAAAAAAAATAAAAAAATAAAAAAAAATAAAAAAATAAAAAAGAAAGACGATACATTCCAGTTCATAAAGTCATAGGCATAGCTCATTAGCTGTCATATTCATTGAGTCCAATCATAAGCAGATTAAAGAAACCAAAGCATGAGGCGAGTTGACGTTTTGTGTCCTCTTTGCTGGCAAAAGGACAAAGGGTATTTAATGCTAATGGTTGTCTGACTGACCTCACCAGTCAAGCCCAAAACCCCATCTCCTTCCATTGCCAGTTGTTGCTGTAAAATCCCAATCACATATATTTGACCCGGTCAATGAACTTTCGGTACCTGCACTAGCTTCAGTTCTCTCACAATCCTTCACTCTCTGCCCAGATGCTTACAATTTTTCTTGGCCTCATATATCATGCAAAGGTTTTGTTGTGTGTGTGTGCCAACAACGAGTCAATAAGGAGGAAAGCAGTTCTTTCAAACTTGTGTGTCTTGATGTAACATGTTGTCATAACCTGTGGATTTATTTTAACAAAGACGGCATTAATCATCTGGTACTCACCAAAGACTGTGGAAGGGGTTACATGGCAATTCAGCGAAAGACAATTAATCACCCCTAAAAAAACTTTCAGGGCAGCGAGAATTCAGCGTGAAATATTCAGAGCAGAAAAATCAATAACAAAAAAACTATGATTTCTGAAGAGGTTACACAGCCAAAATGTAAACTCCCATGTATTTAAGAATGTGCTTTCCTTGCATTTAGGAGTTAACTTCATGTTTAAACATTTCAAGGGGCATTCCAGTGGTTGGAGGGCCTGGGAAGGTACTCTAGAGTGTGTGGTTCTGTCTTCCTGTCATCTATGAGGTACCCAGCTTGTTGGCTGAATTGACGTTTCACGGGTGGAAGGACAAGTTTTGATGTTTTGTTGTTGTTGTTCTGTTTTTTGTGTGTGTGTTTTTTTTTTGGTTTTTTTTTGGGGGGGGGGAGTTGAGGGGGGGGGAGGAGAGTGGCACATTATTTGGTTCCCACTGAATACCTAGAATACGCACACACACACACACACCTGTGCTACTAAAGATGTGCTCAAAGGCTGACAAGTGAGAGTTTCATTAAAAAGGGGCTATTCAGGGGGTCAGAAGCACGTCACCGCAGGTAAATTTCATCAATTGCAACAAAATCCTTACCCTTCAATCTCCCTCCTAACAAGAAGCCACCTGGTTCTATGGTTATAGCGCAAAACGTGTCAAGCTCAGTGTAGCAGTTTCTTGAGTTTTTTCCTTCTTTTGTTTTCACAGCATATCTACGCTGGTGCAGTGTCTCCCACCATAGCCTTAAAACCAAAATGATTTCTGACTGACACGAACGAAACGCAATGCCCAGTGGACACAACATGTCGTGATTTTAATCTAGATCTTAACACAGCTGCTAGCCTATGTAACAACTGGAAGTCAGGGGGCATAGCCCCCTGAAGCCGAAGCATTTCTGACAGTGTGGCACTAATTTTTTTACTCTTGTGAACTCTCTCAGAATAAAATGTGAGGAAGGGAATTTTATTTAGGACCCAAAAATTAGTGGTGGTGGTGTTGGGGGGGCATGTTTGCCCCCCACAGATACATAAGGGGGGGGGGGGGGGGGCAGCTGCCCATCCTGCTCCCCCCGGTTCCGAGGCCTATATGGGTACTTTGAAGTCATCTTCTTGGTCCTTAGCTCAGTTGTTCATCAATTGCAGATTGTCTTTAAACAACTTTCAAGTTCTTCAACATCATGTAAAAACAACTTGATAAAAATTATATATATATTTCAAATCATCAATCATGTTTCTGAAATGATCTCAGTTACACTCAGCTTACAGCTGTTTCTGAAATGATCTCAGTTACACTCAGCTTACAGCTGTTTCTGAAATGATCTCAGTTACACTCAGCTTACAGATACTATACACAATGTTTAATACCTTTTGTTTGAAGTCCTCCCTGGCACTGATCACCGTCTCCTTCTGACTCTGAGCAATCCATGTCCCTCTGTGAAACTGTAAACAAGAAATGCGTATGAGCAAAATCTGACTGAATGTTCCATATATATTGTATTCATCAATTGCAACAAAATCCTTACCCTTCAATCTCCCTCCTAACAAGAAGCCACCTGGTTCTATGGTTATAGCGCAAAACGTGTCAAGCTCAGTGTAGCAGTTTCTTGAGTTTTTTTCCTTCTTTTGTTTTCACAGCATATCTACGCTGGTGCAGTGTCTCCCACCATAGCCTTAAAACCAAAATGATTTCTGACTGACACGAACGAAACGCAATGCCCAGTGGACACAACATGTCGTGATTTTAATCTAGATCTTAACACAGCTGCTAGCCTATGTAACAACTGGAAGTCAGGGGGCATAGCCCCCTGAAGCCGAAGCATTTCTGACAGTGTGGCACTAATTTTTTTACTCTTGTGAACTCTCTCAGAATAAAATGTGAGGAAGGGAATTTTATTTAGGACCCAAAAATTAGTGGTGGTGGTGTTGGGGGGGCATGTTTGCCCCCACAGATACATAAGGGGGGGGGGGGGGGCAGCTGCCCATCCTGCTCCCCCCGGTTCCGAGGCCTATATGGGTACTTTGAAGTCATCTTCTTGGTCCTTAGCTCAGTTGTTCATCAATTGCAGATTGTCTTTAAACAACTTTCAAGTTCTTCAACATCATGTAAAAACAACTTGATAAAAATTATATATATATTTCAAATCATCAATCATGTTTCTGAAATGATCTCAGTTACACTCAGCTTACAGCTGTTTCTGAAATGATCTCAGTTACACTCAGCTTACAGCTGTTTCTGAAATGATCTCAGTTACACTCAGCTTACAGATACTATACACAATGTTTAATACCTTTTGTTTGAAGTCCTCCCTGGCACTGATCACTGTCTCCTTCTGACTCTGAGCAATCCATGTCCCTCTGTGAAACTGTAAACAAGAAATGCGTATGAGCAAAATCTGACTGAATGTTCCATATATATTGTATTCATCAATTGCAACAAAATCCTTACCCTTCAATCTCCCTCCTAACAAGAAGCCACCTGGTTCTATGGTTATAGCGCAAAACGTGTCAAGCTCAGTGTAGCAGTTTCTTGAGTTTTTTTCCTTCTTTTGTTTTCACAGCATATCTACGCTGGTGCAGTGTCTCCCACCATAGCCTTAAAACCAAAATGATTTCTGACTGACACGAACGAAACGCAATGCCCAGTGGACACAACATGTCGTGATTTTAATCTAGATCTTAACACAGCTGCTAGCCTATGTAACAACTGGAAGTCAGGGGGCATAGCCCCCTGAAGCCGAAGCATTTCTGACAGTGTGGCACTAATTTTTTTACTCTTGTGAACTCTCTCAGAATAAAATGTGAGGAAGGGAATTTTATTTAGGACCCAAAAATTAGTGGTGGTGGTGTTGGGGGGGCATGTTTGCCCCCCACAGATACATAAGGGGGGGGGGGGGGCAGCTGCCCATCCTGCTCCCCCCGGTTCCGAGGCCTATATGGGTACTTTGAAGTCATCTTCTTGGTCCTTAGCTCAGTTGTTCATCAATTGCAGATTGTCTTTAAACAACTTTCAAGTTCTTCAACATCATGTAAAAACAACTTGATAAAAATTATATATATATTTCAAATCATCAATCATGTTTCTGAAATGATCTCAGTTACACTCAGCTTACAGCTGTTTCTGAAATGATCTCAGTTACACTCAGCTTACAGCTGTTTCTGAAATGATCTCAGTTACACTCAGCTTACAGATACTATACACAATGTTTAATACCTTTTGTTTGAAGTCCTCCCTGGCACTGATCACTGTCTCCTTCTGACTCTGAGCAATCCATGTCCCTCTGTGAAACTGTAAACAAGAAATGCGTATGAGCAAAATCTGACTGAATGTTCCATATATATTGTACTAGAGGAATACCCGGCTTCGCCGGGGTGAATCGCGAGACAGAGACAGACAGCGTGGCGGTTCATCACAATCACCTCTGCAGGCGAAGTCCTGTCAAACGGGATTGAGAATTTTAGAGCTTATTTCTTAGCCCTATATTATCTGCTGTGGCTTCTCAAATGCCAGAACATACAGACAGACAAAAGCCGCTAGACCCCATCACAAACAGAACTCTATAATACATAGGTTTTTGCCTACACACACACACAAACACACACACACACAGAGAAGCCGTATATATATATGCATATCTGTATCTATAAATATATAGAGATAGGTGAGAGTGTATTTTTCGCGTGGCTATAAATTGATTCGACCTTTTCACTTTGACAGTAAGAACAACTTACGGGTGCAAGGGAAGCGTTCTGGACAGCGCAGTGACATTCTAAAAATAGTCACTCTCAGAAACGGGAATTTGGGGTGAACGGCGCGACAGAGACAGACAGCGTGGCGGTTCACCACAATCACCTTTGAAAGGCGAAGTCCTGTCAAACGGGATTGAGAATTTTAGAGCTTATTTCTTAGCCCTATATTATCTGCTGTGGCTTCTCACATGCCAGAACATGCAGACAGACAAAAGCCGCTAGACCCCATCACAAACAGAACTCTATAATACATAGGTTTTTGCCTACACACACACACAAACACACACACACACAGAGAAGCCGTATATATATATGCATATCTGTATCTATAAATATATAGAGATAGGTGAGAGTGTATTTTTTCGCGTGGCTATAAATTGATTCGACCTTTTCACTTTGACAGTAAGAACAACTTACGGGTGCAAGGGAAGCGTTCTGGACAGCGCAGTGACATTCTAAAAATAAATAGTAACTTACAACTGAACGGGAAAGCCACACGAAGGAAGGGAGATAAACGCCAAACACTGGAGAAGATAAGGAAGAGTTACTTATAATGGTGAAATAAACACAAAAACGAACATGAGTTTAGCGCTGCGCGCTGATAGCACGTGTTGAAATATCTCATCGATGATATTGTGTCCGGGGTGTAGCTGAATACGGTGTCCAAATTTGAAAAAGAACCACCGAGAACTTTGGCGTTGTGATGTGGTGTAGCGGCTATGGTGTGTCGGTATGGGGGCCCGGGTAAGCTGAGGTGGAACCAAAATAGCTGAGGTGGAACCAAAATCGGTTCCGCGCTGCGCGCTGAGAACACGTGTTGAAATATCTCATCGACCAGGTTGTGTCCAGGGTGTACCTGAATATGATCACCAAATTTGAAACAGATCCATCGAGAACCTTGGCCGCGCATCGCGCACAGACACACAGACACACAGACACACAGACACACAGACACTAGTCGTATATATATATAGATTCATCAATTGCAACAAAATCCTTACCCTTCAATCTCCCTCCTAACAAGAAGCCACCTGGTTCTATGGTTATAGCGCAAAACGTGTCAAGCTCAGTGTAGCAGTTTCTTGAGTTTTTTTCCTTCTTTTGTTTTCACAGCATATCTACGCTGGTGCAGTGTCTCCCACCATAGCCTTAAAACCAAAATGATTTCTGACTGACACGAACGAAACGCAATGCCCAGTGGACACAACATGTCGTGATTTTAATCTAGATCTTAACACAGCTGCTAGCCTATGTAACAACTGGAAGTCAGGGGGCATAGCCCCCTGAAGCCGAAGCATCAGCGGAACACATCTTACAGCGATGTCCCTTACTAGATGAGGAACGAAAAGAAGTGTGGCCGTCACCAACTCCCTTGCAGACCAAACTATACGGCAGTCGACAGGAGTTGGAGAAAACGACAACATTTATCACCAGTGCTGGACTGATTGTGTAACCTCTGCGAACGCCAAGAAGAAGAAGAAGAAGAAGAAGCCGAAGCATTTCTGACAGTGTGGCACTAATTTTTTTACTCTTGTGAACTCTCTCAGAATAAAATGTGAGGAAGGGAATTTTATTTAGGACCCAAAAATTAGTGGTGGTGGTGTTGGGGGGGCATGTTTGCCCCCCACAGATACATAAGGGGGGGGGGGGGGCAGCTGCCCATCCTGCTCCCCCCGGTTCCGAGGCCTATATGGGTACTTTGAAGTCATCTTCTTGGTCCTTAGCTCAGTTGTTCATCAATTGCAGATTGTCTTTAAACAACTTTCAAGTTCTTCAACATCATGTAAAAACAACTTGATAAAAATTATATATATATTTCAAATCATCAATCATGTTTCTGAAATGATCTCAGTTACACTCAGCTTACAGCTGTTTCTGAAATGATCTCAGTTACACTCAGCTTACAGCTGTTTCTGAAATGATCTCAGTTACACTCAGCTTACAGATACTATACACAATGTTTAATACCTTTTGTTTGAAGTCCTCCCTGGCACTGATCACTGTCTCCTTCTGACTCTGAGCAATCCATGTCACTTTGTGAAACTGTAAACAAGAAATGCGTATGAGCAAAATCTGACTGAATGTTCCATATATATTGTAACATTTTTTGGTTAATTTTCTTTCAATAAAAACACTTACCATATATATCGCACTTATCGAGGCCCTACTAAAATGAAAGTAGGTGCTAGCTAAGACCAAATTGAACCATGAGATTAAGATCTAAAACAAAAGTTTCAATTTCGTCTAAGCTAGCACCTACTCGCCTTTGAGTAGGGCCTCGATCCACCTTGCATATAACATTTGGCAAATTGGCAGGCTTAGATGGAGAAGTTAGCACATGTGAAGTATGGTTAAAGATGGATTAGTTCGTTTAAGTCTCTCTCGCAGAATCACCCAGGCTTTCAGGGGTGACACAGTCATGGTGTAATTAAGTCAATCTGTAAATTACAGCCACAATTATGCCTGCACTGAGGAGAAATTAATATTTTATCATTTAATTTCAAAGCGCATCTCAAGTCACTGTTCACAGTACTTGCCACTAAGCAGAAAACTGTGACGCGTTGAGCGGCTTTCTTTCTTTCTTTGAGGTTAGCGCACGCTTGGCAGCGAAAAAGCGCGCAAAATTAGAATCAGTCGCACTCGTTGAGATTCAAGGACAAATGTGCTGCGGAAAAATCGTAAGTGGGACTAGGGTCTTCTTGAACTTTTCTCACAGGAAAAGTGTAAAATAAAATGTATAACAAATGAAAACTTCCTTGAACAGGCGCCATTCTGGATGAAAGTCTCAGTTTGTCTTAATTTTAGCATGCCTGTGCCTGCCCAGAAAGCCTGGTTGATGGCTTTGGAGAGATTTTAACTAGCTAAAAATAAACAAACTTATCTATCTTTAAGTGTTTGCCAAAGAATGACAGACAGTTCAACAATATTATTAATATTAATTAAAATACAAGATGGCATGCCACATCAATCATTCAATGGTCTCCCAGTCAGTGAAAACCATTACACACATCACTGGATTTAAAAGATGGAAGTAGGCCAGTATCAGTCTGTGGTATCTGTAGAGAGTTTGTACTCCTGTGTAAATAGTCAGTACCCATTGAAAATATAGTCAGTTGGTTTTCTTTTCCTGAAGGGGATTCCATACATGTTGCAAAAATTGCAATGATAATGCATTTCCCAGTGGCCTCACGCATTTTAGAAGACGTTTTTGTTCTTTGTATTCATCAACATCTTGAAATATTGCAAAACTCTTTCAGCCATTTCAAAAGCCCTGGAGGAAGGTTACACATAATAACAGGTGGTGATGCATTTTTGATGAGGTTCTGCACACAGATCACACAATTTAAGAAAGTCTAGTACGATCCCTGGATAAGATTTAATTAAAGTTACAAAGTATGTTCACTTACCCTTGTAGTCGGAATCCTCTTCATAATCGTCTTGTTTAGGGAAGTCAATCTGAAGCCAAACACATAATACAAGCTTCATGAATCAACGTCTAAATGTCTTTACCTTTTATCTAAAATGTAGACTTGACCTGAGATTTTCATTTTTATAAAAAAGATGGCGTCTTTTGATGACGTATGGATTCGCATCATTTTCTTTTGTGCGTCATAGACTCAGCCTATACTGAAGTCTTGTGATCATGAGACTTGGCGTGAGAGGATTTCGCCACAGTGTCAATGTTTTTTCACATTTTAAAGTAGTTTGAGTGACTTGGGGGTTCCTTTCGTGGTCATGTCCCCAGGAGAATGGTAAACTGGTTCTCATGCAATAACTTACAGTTACATGTGCGTGGGTGGTCAGGGAGCTGAGAAATAGGCCTTGGAAAGAAATAATACAGACAGACACACACATATAGTGACATACCTCCCTTCCCCTCCAAACATAAATTATTAAGTTTCTTTCCGTCAGAAAGACGGAAAAAACAAAAAATGTCAAGCCTTGACCATACATGTGACTGTTGATACTAATACCAAAATGTTATTTCCCTAAACAAAGAACACAATCTATAGGCTCTGATGCCCATTTTCAACATCATTTAAACAAGACAGAGTAACATAGCAAGGACAAACATTGAGTGTAATAAATTTAATACAATCAATACTTACTTGATTCTTAATTTGTTTCAGTGTTACTGGAAATAAAACCCGCAAAATGTAATCCATATCCTGAAAAAGAAAAGAGTCAAATTGAACTCTTGTTAAGGCCAGAATAAAAAATAAAAATAAATTGTTGTCTTCGGTTTCCTGACTGACCCTAGTTTTGACCACCAACACCAAAATTTTCTTGTTGATAAAAAAACAAAAAACTGAACCTCTTTCTTTCTTTTAAACAGGCACACAAACATGTTTGTTTTGTTGCACACAAAACATGATCATGAATAAATTGTCAAAGGGTTCAACCATTAATACAGTAAATTGTAATAGTGCACCGACTCATGTAAAGACATTCTGTACAATAATTTAGTTCATTGTCTTCCTGTAAAGAGACTTACGTACCTCATGAAGGCATTATCACTATCTGGGATATGCGACCGCCAAGAAGCTCTATGCTAAGCAATGTTTTGAAAGAAGGGGTATGCCCACTTCGAAATCGAAAGTAAGCTTAGATCTAGATGCAAGTTATTTCCATTTGAGGTGTGGTGCTTGCATACCCAACTCCTTCAAAAACTGTACCAAAAAACACAAGAAAAACAAGTCTTGCTTCTTAACCAGAAAACAATCCTTCCAAAGATACAACGTCTAAATGTGAAAAAAGGGACATGTAGTCAAGCACACAGTCTTCTTTTTTCTTCTGAGTAGCCAAATGGAACAGATTGATTCTTCTGCCACTTTTAAATGTCTTGACATCAGAAAAGAGTGCGTCAGAGGTGACGCATGCACAGGAATTATTAGGGGTTATAACTGATTTCAGAGAGTCAATGACACACGACAGCCATGAAAAAAAAATGTCATCATATTTTAACAAAGCAATTTAATCACCTGCATTCCAACCACAGGAAACAGGGCAAGAAGTTGATCCATGACACTGTCATTTTGCTCTTCACTTAAAACATGGGCCATCATGGTAGCGTCCAGAGAGCCTGCAAACAAATTTTTTAATATTTTTTTAATGGCAGTAAAAACCTCAAGAAGGCTAATGTTCAGTTTTAATTTAAGGATACCCTTATCCTTAAAGCCCAATACCCACCACAAAACTGTCTCATATCGTCCAAAAAAATATAACATCAGACTCAGGGGGTCAAATAACATCTGTATGCAATTGCAAAAGGAAAACAAAAAATAGGCAGATCTAAGTGTTTGACGGTTAGCGTTATATAGTAACAACAAAGAAGGGTGAATTGTGCATTTGAGACTGCGGTCGTCAATCGTCATCTTCATCTTCGACTGACTGTTTACCATAGTTACGGGGCGTATTTGAGTAAATCCTTTTAAGTGTTTCTTAGTTAGGTTACAGTTCATACTCCATATTAATTTGAAAGCTGAACTCGTTACACATTTTTTTTTAAATGCCGGCGGTGAGAGAAGCCTTAAATCTTTCAGTTACTTAACTGAACACATTTATCAAAGCCCAACCAACTGCACAGAGTCTTCTCAGGACAATGACAAGTATGACCTAACAATTCCGCGCTGGAGACTGTCTGCCTCCAACAGGTCACGCTGTCCGCGCGTCTCGTGCATGTATACAGTGCTCTTGCTCGCTGCACGCAAGGCTGCCTGCACAGAAAGCTTTACTTAGCAGCGCCGATAGCCCGCTTCCCCCCAGCGTTTGCTGGCCGCGATCAGAGCGCCCCGTAGCGATTTATACATTAGGTAACTGCCCTGTTGAGACAAATGTACGCCGTCGGCCGCAAACAAACCTCTTTTCTCCTCCTGAAATTGAAACTTTGTCATAGCACCAAACCGTAACGTAATGCTCGACCACAGGCACCCGTTGACCGCTGGCTTCAGACGCCACTAACCGTCCATCCCCCCCTGCAACGCAACACAAAATATCAGGTGTAGCGTGGCCCTGGCTAAAAATAGGCGTCACGCGCAAGTCCCACCCCAGAAGTCGCAGCCCCGTAGCGATTTATACCTTAGGTAACTGCCGTGTTGAGACAAATGTACGCCGTCGGCCGCAAACAAGCCTCTTTTCTCCTCCTGAAATTGAAATTTTGTAATGGCACCAAACCGTAACGTAATGCAAGTCAGCACTGTGTTCTGCCAGCCTGGCGTTAATATCTTGAGCCCAGGCGTGATAGCGTTGCTCTATTGTGGCCGATAAGCCCAGCAATCCTCTGTAATCGGCGGTTGGCATGAAGAGAGGCAGACTGCCACCAACCACAACTTGCGAATGCCAGCATCGTCAAGGCAACTCCTCAGCATCCATAGTTTTTGAAAACCTGCAATCATTCCCCCCCAAGTTGTAAGATCACAACGTCAGGTCTAGTGCGAAACATCTGTCGTAAGTAGTTGGATCCGGAGCCACAAGGCAAACTCCTCAGCATCCATAGGTTCTGAAAACCTGAAATCATTTCCCCCAAGTTGTAAGATCACAATGTCAGGTCTAATGCGAAACATCTGTCGTAAGTAGTTGGATCCGGCGCCGTTTTTTCCCAACCAATTGCTGGAGGCATAAGCCTCCCCTGCCAACAATGTTAACGTACATTTGGCTATCAAGTTTGAAATCAGGACGCATGCGAGGATCGCATCCCGACTCAATGCATTCCCGCAAACGTCTGCAAATGGAATGACCAAAAACCAATGCTTGTAACATCGTAAAAAACCAACACAGAATTAAAAATGTTCACCAAATCCAAAAATCTTGCACCGCCGCCAACTGCTTTCTCAGTGTAATAGTCATTGTCAGATGTAATTTACTGGTAGATTCCAACATCGAACGCAGAAGAAGAAGAACTGGTAGATTTGTCTCCATTAACTCTACTAGTCATAAGCAACCACACATGGTCTTAGTCTATCATCCATGACTGACCGCCCTGAATGTTCTTACAGCTGCTACTTGGTCTTCTGTCATCAGCACATACACCGGCTGTGACTCCATAGCACACCCACATGCTCTGAGTCTATGACCAACCGCCCTGAAATTTCTTATCGCTAATACCTGGCAGGGCCGGACTACCGGGGGGGTTATGGGGGTTGCGCAACCCCCCCCCTAGCCTAAACATGTACCTTACTTACTTAATTTTTTTTTTTATTATTGCTTATTTTATGCCGTTTCATGCAAGGAGCGACCATTTTCCTATCTCAGAATATGACCTACCCGTCAGCTTCAGGGGGCTTTGCCCCCTGACCCCCACAACGAGGGGGGGGGGGTGGGTTCTAGGGTTTCCGCCCCCCCCCCCCCAGCCAAAAAATAAAAATATTGAATGAGGTATGCATTTCTTTATTTTACATTGAGTTTCAATTTTTGGGGTATTAATCAGTGACAAAATCTGCTGCCTGAAACTGGTAATGATCATCCTCAGAATGCACCAGATTGCACCATTTTGCATCCTTTTTTTCAAAATTTTACGGGGGGGCATGCCCCCGGACCCCCCTAGCACGCTAGGCGCTTCGCGCCGTCGGCTCATCGCTTCGCGCCTTCACACCCATATCTTCACAATATACTTTTGGAAAAAAACAGTCATAAAATGAACTGATCCGCCTGGGCCACCACAGGCAACCCCCCCCCCCTCCTCTTCGCCTAGTCCAGCCCTGCCTGGTCTCATGTCATCAGCACACACCCGGCTGTGGCCCCATAGCACACACACATGCTCTGAGTCTATGACCAACCGCCTTGAAATTTCTTATCGCTAATACCTGGTCTCATGTCATCAGCACACACACCCGGCTGTGACTCCATAGCACACACACATGCTCTGAGTCTGAGTCTATGACCAACCGCCCTGAAATTTCTTATCGCTAATACCTGGTCTCATGTCATCAGCACACACCCGGCTGTGGCCCCATAGCACACACACATGCTCCGAGTCTATGACCGACCGCCCTCAACAAAATCAACAACTCAGTCGAGTGACTGAGTCGGCAGCCTCAAAAAGATTTGTTATCTTCCAGCCTCCGACCCCCTTCCTGGACACATTGCACATGCATTGCTGAAATCCAAAGTGATTATTCACTAGACCATCCCTCTCAGCGAACTGGCTAAGTCTTCGCACAAACGAATGACTGTACACCATGATATTTCCACACTTGCAGGATGACCCAGATTCCGCCTATCTAGCCATTGTTTTCGGAACGAAGACCTGGAGTTATGCTCAGCGCTAACTACACTGATCAACCACAGTTTTTCCCACAAAAATTGTGTCAGTCACCCCTAAACCTTACGAGGTATAACTTGACCACATAAAAACATCAAATTCAGTACTTATTCCTTCGAACCAAGTCGAATCTCCCCTTCGATGAAAACTTGTCAGTGTTGTAGCATCCCTTTTGAGAAGTGGCCTTGGCCCTTGATAGCGAATCTATCATGACAAGAAAGGTGGACTAGGCCAGTGGACTCAAAATAAAGTGGGATCGGTCTTGGGACCTGTAACTAAACTCCTCAACTTAAATTTCATATATATTTACATTTACAACAAAACCCGAAATCAGATTTACTGACTGGAAAAAGGATCTAAGTGAACAAATATCAGAATGGGTGACACTGACAAACAAGAAAAATAATTTGCTTTTTGACATGTACAATCAATAAACTTTGAGTTTGACCGTCATTTTCTCAAAACAAGAAAAAGTCAAGTTAGACCAGTTTGCTTCCGTCCCTGAGGTCTTCAAATGTGATTCCATGCAAGACAGCAAAGACTCAAATCAGTCTCATGCCACATTCACAGCCAACTGGCCACAGACAATAGTGCAATGACACAATGTTCACCATTGCTTAACACCCCGTAAATCACATAGGATCATCACAGGGAATGACACAAATAAAAGCAAATACCTCTTAAATATGCAAATAAAAAGGGAAAATAGGTTAAAAAATGTCTGCATAGGGCATGCCGTCATAATGGTAATTTTTTTTACACGCATGGTGTATGGCAAGTTTCACGGTTTTAAGACGTTTGTCTCTGCATCTGACTTTCTGAATTTCTTATGTCCATATCTGTAAGATGTTGCTAGATGTGTTGAGTTCACAGGCAAGCTAGTTCTGTTCTGAATACTATTTTATAAATAAAAGTGGTGATTGTTGATACTGTCTCCTTTTATATATATATATATATATATGCATGTGAATGGTGGTGACAATGTGAAATATGATTTACTCTTGCCACAGCGAGTAACACAGCAAACTAAATTCCATCCCTCACATGCACAAAATAGAATGTTGTGGCTGATCAGTGCCAGAACACATTGAAATGCTTCATTTACAAGTTCACCTTTTAACCGTGGATGCGTGAATGTCATCTGTATTAATACTATTATATAAAAAAGAGATTTTCCAACTGCAAAACTTACGTCTTGTTATGTCACTCTTGTAGTATAGATCATGCCTTTCACACGGTACAGTCCCTGCATGGATTCCTTTGAGGGACGTTCCCATGGACCTGACCATGCTTTGAAGTTCTTCATTTGAAAAAGATGACATCTGGAGTTCTTTTTTCTTTAAATCTGCAGGCTGGTTCAGCTGTTCATGGAAGAAAAACAACAACAATAAAGTAGACAACTAACAAAATACACCAATACATACAAGGACAAAACCCAAGAGCAATCAACAATCACACTATTTTAGTTTTTTTTTAAACTTTTTATCAGCATTTTCCCTTGAGGCAGTATAACCTAATTAAAATTTGTCTTACGGGTTCTTTTTACCTATTGGCGTTCATCTTTGGGGCATGTGTCATAACTTCAATGTTATTATTATTATTTTTTTTTTTTAGAAGGCAGCGTGCTGACACCCTGAGAAAATCCTATGTGATTCGCAGGGCGTAAGCAAACATGCACAAAAGCTGCATATCACATGCAATCATAATTCATATGCACTTTACAAATCCTCTTTTGTCCATCTGGTGTAAGCAACTTAGCAAGTACGCATGGGTATTGCAAGACATTTTACGCAAAGTGGAGGCATGTCTCTCGATCCATAACTTATGTTGAATACATTGTAAAGAGTCAGGACTGTCTCTCTGGAGGGCTTCATAAATCAATCAATTACTCTTTTACCCAATATTGGCATTATCTGGCCCCTGATGTTGATTAACAACACTATCTTCTTCAATGATAGCACACTGTGTACCCTGTTACAAACCAGCACCACACAGCCAGCCTTGATGTGTTTCTATTGTTTGTAAACATGTATATTTTGGTAATACTAATACTGTAATAGTGCAGTTCCGTGCCCACATTTGTAAATTGATTTTTGCTCATGCAATATAGATCTGATTTGCACCGGGTTTGTTTATGTACGATAATTTGATGTTTTCTCCTTATTTTGCTTCTAACTTGGTTGTGATTTTTCGATAAAATCAAAGTGTTTTGGATGTTTGAAGAGCGGCACCGTTTACCCCCCAGATTGGTTGAAAAAGCACAGAAAGGTCATTCAAATTTAAGCAAGATGATTTGATCATGATATTAACAACATTATTTAGATCAAGTTTATCATTTTCGGTTATAACTTCAAGTGGTCACCATCTTTGATATCATTATGAGCAACCCCGGATGAATACCCGTGTGACCCCATATTTTAATTCCTTTTATACTGTCTTTTAAAACGGCGGGCCGGTTTCGAAAAGTTGAGGCCACCCTCTACGTAACCACTGCCAGTGTCTCCCAATATTATGGCCTGTAAACATGGTTCATCGATGGGGCTAATGACCATTCTGTAACACAAAGATTCACTCCCCTCCTTCGTCAGTGCATGAGTATCTCCAGGGTCCTCGATGGGTCAGGGAGATACTCGAAACTGGGACCAGTATGGCGAATGACATGTCACATGCCTCTAATGTTCTTTTGATCCAGGTTTTTAGTGGGCATGCACTGATGCAGCGTGGGGACGCATTGAGATGACCCTACGTGCTTTACACATTAAGTAAACAGACGTGTGGCAGGTTCATTCATGTTGATATGCGTCAAAATACTTACCCTTTTACTCTTGCGATCATGGCGAACGTACTCGACAGCATTCCGCAAATCTTCACAAGACGCCATTTTCCCGGCGTCCACCAACAATCAACGTTCGATAACTCTAATATGTGGTGTAGGGCCCCGGCAGCTCAGTCGGTTGACATTCCATTACAATGGCTTTCTAACTCAACTAAAATGCTAATATTTCGGGTAAAAATGGGTCTTTTCAAATTCTCGGTTCAGGGCAATGTTGCTTATGATCCCCTTTTTAAAAACGTATAAAAAACGAAATTGTTAATTTTCCCGCCATTTTGTTAAAACGGACATATTTTTACGAAATCGCATTTTCTTGCTTAAAAACAGTAAACACCTGAAAGGGCATGTCTTAAAATAGTTTTTTCTTTCTTAGGGTGTTCAGAAATATTGCTTTGGAATCTATCATTTTCACAAATAAGATTACGCAAAAAGCTCCAAAAATGAGACGTTGGTGTTTTTCCACTCAAAAGGTTTCCTAACAAATACTAAAACAAGTATTGAAATAAAAGTGAACACCAATGTCTAAAAGCTTTTCTTGTCACGAAAAGTAGAATAAAGTTAAAGACTAATAGAACATGCGTTGGTGTCAAAATTCCTTTACTTTACCTATGAAGTCATAAACTTACTTTCGTGTGTGCAAATTCACTTGGAATGGCTGCCTTGGGAATGCCTTTTGCTCGTTTAGATGTAAAAGATGATACCCATCCAACGTATTTCGTTAATATATACCTTTGTCCAGTTATTGTCTGATATTTTATCTTAAAATTTTAAACAATTGGTGATTGAAAGATTGTTAATTTGAAAAAATCTTAGGAAACCATCCAAGATCATTACAACAATAAAATTGGGTTTTATAAAAACTCTTAAAACACTACTTTCAGGCCATTCTACGGAATATCTTTCGGGGACATAACTTTTGAGTACTTTACAAGCGTGTTTGCAAAATATCTTTCTTCAATTCTGTCTCTGCTGGGAATATGAGCATTAAAAAAAAAAAATTGGTCTCGTTTGTTTTCAGCCAGCAAGGCTGTAACATACTCTATACCTTGAGACCCTATTTTTTGTTACAACGCAAATTCCCGTTGTAATGAAATTAAAATTAAAATTTGTCAAGTTCTGTTGAATGTTTTGCGACCCATTTGCATTCTAAAATGCTGTGGCAAAAGGGTTTTTTGCTTACATGCATTTCAAAAATTAGGAAGCCAAGTTTGGAAAAGTATTATCTTCGTTCGGTATTCACAAATAAATGTAAAAGTTCGTTTTTGCCACCCATCTTTATCCTAGATTACAATCCAAACATTAAAAACAAACTGTCAGTTATTGTTTACCTGCGTGGTAATGAGCATTTTTTAGGCAGCCTTTTTCCAAAAGTAAGGTATGTGTGTGTGTGTTTGTGTGTATGTGTATGTGTGGGCGTGTGTGAATGTGTTTGTTTTTGCGTGTTTGTGTGTGTGTGTGTGTGTGTGTGTGTGTGTGTGTGTGTGTGTGTGTGTGTGTGTGTGTGTGTGTGTGTGTGTGTGTGTGTGTGTGTGTGTGTGTGTGTGTGTGTGTGTGTGTGTGTGTGTGTGTGTGTGTGTGTGTGTGTGTGTGTGTGTGTGTGTGTGTGTGTGTGTGTGTGTGTGTGTGTGTGTGTGTGTGTGTGTGTGTGTGTGTGTGTGTGTGTGTGTGTGTGTGTGTGTGTGTGTGTGTGTGTGTGTGTGTGTGTGTGTGTGTGTGTGTGTGTGTGTGTGTGTGTGTGTGTGTGTGTGTCTGTGTGTGTGTGTGTGTGTAACAATCAACAACCAACAACATTAACACAAAACAAAGAACAAATAAACAAAAACACTGAATAAATACCCCCCCCCCTCTCCCCCCAAGATTCTGTTAGAATTTTTTATCGACTTTGAAAGAATTCAAGTGATGCAATAAACCACTGCAGTGGGTAAATTTTGGAGCAGATCCGATCAACTCGAAACAGAAAGTGCACTCCTGTGAATGCAGATGTGGGTTTGGCTTCGTGCTAAGGCATTTTAATTAACTTAAAGAGAGGTATGCGGCTCGGGGCCTATTAATTACTGTAACCGCATTTTTGTTGTTGTTGCCTGTGCTGTGCTTCTGTTCCTTACACACAGATCAATGAGCACGCCACACAATGTATGGAGGGAGAAATCCTAGAGCAAATCAGTGATATATCTCCTATAGTATGACGTAGGTTTTAAAATAGAACAGTCGTGCTAGGTACTGTGTTTGTTTGTTTGTTTGTTTGTTTGCTTAACACCCAGCCGACCACGAAGGGCCATATCAGGGCGGTTAGGTACTGTGGATAGTTTTAATTTTTGCATGGTATCAAGATGAATCAAATTAGTTCTGAGTTGTATAAATTAATACACCAGTTGGGGATTCTCTCTCTCTCTCCCACCACTCTCTCTCTATCTCCTCAATCCTCGTAAGATTAAGTTCCATCCTCATCTCTCTTGCTCGTTTGTTCTCCCTTCCTTTACTACCTGTTTTCTTCTATTATTTCTTTTTCTTTTTGTGTGTTTGTCTTTCCTTCTTTTCATTCTTCTTTCTTTATTGCTTTCCCTACCGCTCTGTGGTCATAGCTTCCTTTCTTTCCTTTCTCCTTCCTTGTCTCTGTCCATATTTCTTTCTTTCTTTCTTTCTTTCTTTCTTTTTTCTTTTCTTTTTTCGTTTCTTCTTTCTTTCGTTCTTTCTGTCTTTCTTTGTTGCTTTCTCTGTCGCTCTGTAGTCCTAGCTTCCTTTCTTACCTTTCTCCTTCTTCATTTCTTTTTGTTCTCTTTCTTTCTTTCTTTCTTTCTTTCTTTCTTTTTTTCTCTCTTTCTCTAATTCCTTCTTCCTTTCTTTCTTTTTGAGATGTCAACCCTAGAAACACTAGCAAGTCGCCCACCTTAAAGATCAAATCTGAGTTTCCGCAAACTTATCCTCATCAATTTTCCGAATGGCATTTCACGCACGAAGCATTATTTTCAACCTTTCTAATAATTTTCAGGAAAAGACGTTTTTAGACAGACCTTTCTAGTCTGAAACGTTGGTATGAAATCGGAAAAAGTCATTCCATTCTGGTGTACAAATTAGAAAGGAAAAACAATTTTTTTTTTTTGGTCTGGAAATAACCCAGAGCGACATTATCTGCGCTGTCGATGAAGGCGATTTTTTAAAGTACGCGAGAATATAGAGTGTCTCAAGTTGGATGCAGGAGGATATCAAAATAGTCTCTTCATTGATTCTTTTTGTTCGTTTCAGAAGTCACTGCTTTCAATCTTTGCCGTAAATATATGAGAGCATCAAAATAAGTGACTTTTTAATGATTCTGTTTTCTGTTTTCGAGTCCGCTGCTTGCTGTTAAGCTTTGCTCTAAATATCTCAAGATATCATTAGACAAAATGTCCAAACGTTCAGGGAAATGTCTGGCGGTTAAGTGTCTGTTTCCTCACAGAACTTGTAGTACATGCATACCACCGATGCTGTACTGTTGTTGATAATCAGTGAAAGCCTACGACGTTTACTTCAACGGCGCGCGGAAGATCGGTGACTAATTGGTAAGGCCCGGAAGCTTTAATCAGATCTGCAAAACCTCTAATGAGTTGTTTATTTGCCATTTACTGTACTTTTTTTCTTTTTTTTTTTTTTTTTTTTTTACAGCTTACATCATGAATTGCGGATGGATTTTTGTCAGCTTGAATTTCAATGTACTTTGGAGTCTTTCTGTACTCAAGTATTGCCATTCCGTATTCGTGAGTAGCTTGTGTTATGAATAATTCTGATAATCATCGCTCCACGGCTATCGCCAGTTTCTCTCTGACAGCATGCTAAATTATTGCGCGAATCTATCAAAACAAGTATACAGAGTTATCTCCCATATGTTTTTCGCGAGCACTAATCTAAGTTTGAGATCAGTGTTCGCGAGACGAAAATGATTGCAGATTGGCCGACTTCGACAGTGATCTCCGTTCTGTTCTTCACAGTTATGATAAAGACATCGTTCTAAGGTCAAAACAAGTCGACATTTTGAGACTGCTGTCGGAAGGAGACCGTGATATATCGGTTGCATCACTCTCAACTGGTTACAGAAAAAAATCGTCTGCACCGGCGCGCAACGAAGCCAAAGTTGATTATCACGTGACACTTTAGAGTTGTTTGCACAGTATATACATCCGCGAAAGATAGCTCGCTTGAAACTGTCTTACATATCAATTCCTTTGTAATTTAAAAATTACACAACACCAGGAAAAATCATTATTGACGATCGCGAATCTGCTTATATCCATAACACATTACGAAAAGATCTAAATATGTATAAAAAATATAAAAAAATAAATCGATTTCCTCTCCAGAGAAGGAAAACCAAGGCATCCTTGTCAGGGAAAGAATGAGACCCGAAGGGAAGTAACTCATTTTTGACCTGAGTTCAGGATGGTTCAGCATATACACAGCAGGGATTGATTTTACTTTGTGTTGAAAACTCAGTTTTGCTACAAAGACTTTCATTGTCAAAGATCAACACGAGAATATCATACTTCTAACAAGTTTCACTGCATTCAGGTAGCTGTATTCTGTATTCAAGATGAGATGCATTCATGTGTACATCAACTTGAAATAAAGACCAGTGAACAGTTTACTGGTGTGGAATTCAAGTTGATGGGTAGGCTACCTCGGCCATACTAAAATACAGTCACGTGTTCTGTCTCGTCTCAGGCCGACACCGAACAGCTGGGGTGTCACCCGTCAGTTGTTGTTATGGCCCGAGAGTCGTTAACCCGTGAACACAGTCATAAGTATACTGTCGCATTAGTGTGCGACACTGAGCCGTGACTTTTTCTTTTCTTTATTTATTTGGTGTTTAACGTCGTTTTCAACCGTTCAAGGTTATATCGCGACGGGGAAAGGGGGGGGGGATGAGATAGAGCCACTTGTCAATTGTTTCTTGTTCACAAAAGCACTAATCAAAAATTTGCTCCAGGGGCTTGCAACGTAGTACAATATATGACCTTACTGGGAGAATGCAAGTTTCCAGTACAAAGGACTTGACATTTCTTACATACTGCTTGACTAAAATCTTTACAAACATTGACTATATTCTTTACAAGAAACACTTAACAAGGGTAAAAGGACAAACAGAATCCGTTAGTCGCCTCTTACGACATGCTGGGGAGCATCGGGTAAATTCTTCCCCCTAACCCGCGGGGGGTCGAGCCGTGACGGCCATGTTGGCTGTGTCTGTGATGTCGTTGAATCCTCACCACACTCATTGTTATCTTAATTCCTCACCCCCTGTTCCTTCAACCGCGTTCCTTTTTCATCTCTCCACTGTGTTTGCGTGCGTTGCGTGCGTGCGTTGCGTGCGTGCGTGCGTGCGTGCGTGCGTGCGTGCGTGCGTGCTTGCGTGCGTGTGTGTGTGTGCGTGCGTGTTCCACCACGCGAGTTGTCTCGATCTCAGTTTCATCTGTAATTTGCTTTGGGCTTTTCTGAATCATCCAATCTATGTGTACATAATTTTTTTAATTTTTGGGGGTTTTTTTTTTGTTTGTTTTGTTTTGTTTTGCTGACACGCGATATTATAGAAGTTTCATTTTGGAACAAATATCGGAAATGTATTTGATTTTCTTCCCTGTTGTGCTGCCCCTCTGCGACAAAAGATTCACCAACAGATAGCAAACCGCAGAAAGCGACGCGTTTGCGGAAATAATTTGATCGTCGAGAGCGATTATCCTGAACACTGACATCAAAGTTAATGACAGACACAAAAAACGACAACCTTCATATAACTTGACACTGGCCATAAAACTTGACTGAGCTCGGCGCCGTAGGCAGAAAAACAAATCGCGTGAAGTGATATCAAAATATTTAGTTAATTTGCCGGCCTGAGATTAATAGATTAGCACTAAAAAACAGTCATCACCGAAACTACATGCAGCAAGGCTTGGCTAGCCGAATACCGATGCGGGTCGCGCTCGTCTCCGCGAAGCATGCGAACGTAGTACCTATATATGTATAAAACCGATTCTATTTCAATTCTTAGCACACATGACATATCCATATATTCTGGGATTCAGGAGATCATAAGGATTTCAATGCAAACATTTTTGAATCTGGAAGTGAAAATTCGATTTTAATGGCAATTTTAATGAACAAACTTATTTAGTCATTTTAAAGGTTCCGATCTGCAATACCATGGTCCGGACTGAGTCAGTCAAAGGTTACTTGACCTAAATATTCAATCAATTTGGTTGAAAATGAGGTCGCCACAGTCAGGCCTCAACGGTCATGAAAAGCCGGTAATTATGACATCATCAAGACGAGGTTTATCAAAAATGAGAAAAACATGATTATCGGGATATCATCTGGTGGAACTCACGTGTTACGTTCCATAAAGATCTCCCCGTATGTTCTCTGGGAATCGCTCCACACACAAACACACATGCACACACACACACACACACACACACATACACACACGCACACACACACACACACACACACACACACACACACACACACACATAAACACATTCACCACAACTCTCGTCTCGATTCCCAGTTTATCTGAAAACATTTAGTCAAAACGTGACTGAATGTAAAAAGTCAGACTGCTTCCTGGTCAGGCATCAACATAGTCTCAGCCTCCCTACCTCCCCGAATCTAACCCCCCACAAACAACACACACACACACACACACACACACACACACACATCCTCCCATCCACCCCCCACACCTCCCTCCTAACCCCCACTCTTCACTTTGTTTACACTGTCACCGTAAGTCGGTTACCTACTTCTTCAAGTTGATTCTCATTTTTCATCAATTGTTTCAATTTCCGCGTCGTTAATCGGATTGAAAGATAACATTGATCTTATCTTCACAAGGGAGATGACGAGCGATAACAAACTCTCTGAAGATAAACCCTGACTTTCGACCAACTTTGACACAGTCTTTCCTTTGAAACCAGCTCGGCTCACCATCAAATCTGGCCTGGCTTTTAGATGAGATTTTTGTTTGTTTGTTTGTTTGTTTGTTTAACGCCCAGTCGACCACGTGCGCCACACACAAGACAGAAGTCGCAGCACAGGCTTCATGTCTCACCCAGTCACATTATTCTGACACCGGACCAACCAGTCCTAGCACTAACCCCATAATGCCACACGCCAGGCGGAGCAGCCACTGGATTGCCAATTTGAAAGTCTTAGGTATGACCCGGCCGGGGTTCGAACCCACGACCTTCCGATCATGGGGCGGACGCCTTACCACTAGGCCAACCGTGCCGGTCTTTAGATGAGATGAGACCGCCTCCACATGGACGCATACAAAAACAAAACAACTAACTGCATGACTGTTTCCAGTAAATGATTGGAATTTCGTATGAATTTACAAAGCAGATGGACACCAATGACTTTTTCAGAAATTAAGTGACACAGGTTGTTGCGGCAATTTAGTCTTCATGATGCATTCTTCACATTTGCTTTGAAACCAAAAGAAATGACGCATCTCTTAGCGTATTACCGTTTAAGGAAGGTGAAGAATCATCAGTTTGCTATGACAAAACTCTCTAATAGCAGAGTACCTTTTTTGTATCGCTTGGCGAAACAAAGACGTGAATTTCAAACATAGAACGTTTTTCAACACGAAACCATAATAATTTAGAATCCACTGCGAGGTGGTGCATGCACTTGAGTTTTGACAAATTCTCCTGTTGGCCGACAGTGTAACTTTAACGTAATCGTGATCATGATCTTGACACACTTGTTTTGCAGTAGTTCATGGGGTGAGCAAAGGCGGGGCGAAGGGGGAAGTGGGCGGACGAAAGTGGGAGAGAGGATAAGAAAAAAGAGAAAGAGAAAAATGACAGTATCAAGATTTGTGGCGTGATTCTGTCAACGTGATATACGCATCTCATGAAGCTAGAGAAAAAGAAAAAAAATTGTGTTGAGAGAAAACAAACAGTAGCAATAGTCGGAGAAGGACAAAAACGACTACACTGACATTCCAAACAAAGTATCAGTATAATGTGCGTGCCCCTCCGCCCTCTCCCCGGCTCCGGCAGCAGGCAGTACGTTATCGGTCAACATGTTTACATTAAGACAGTCACTTCAACGATTTCCCGCCACATCTGTGATGCATTAACCGAAAGAAAATCTATTGCGTTGGTTACAACTGCCGTTACAATTTGAGCAGTTTTAGTCTGACAGATTGCTCCTCACACATCCGTCTGTTACCCCGTGCTTTTATAGTTTCACGTGTGTTCAGTGTAGATTTTGGATTCTGCACGTGCCTGATTTGAGTTCATCTACACCACTTGCGCAGCAATGTTCCGTCTTGGGAGCGCTCTTACGGCTTGCCTTTCAACCATTTTGTTTAGTTACAACGTACACCAGTTGGTTGTATTTGTGGTTAAACGCAAAAACACACATACACACAAACACACACACACAGCAGACTAGGACACGGCAGACTGGAAAACGGCAGACTGGGACACGGCAGACTGGGACACAACAGACTGGGACACGGCAGATTGGGACACAACAGACTGGGACATGGCGCAGACTGGAACACGACAGACTGGGATACGGCAGACTGGGACAGGCAAACAAGGACACAGCTGATCATTGGGTAACGGCAGACTGGGACACGTCAGACTGGGTTAAAGCTGACTGGTACAAGGCAAACTGGGACACAGCTAACTGGGAAACGGCAAACTAAAACACAACAGACTGGGACACGGCAGACTGGGATACGGCAGACTGGAACAAGACAGACTGGGACACAACAGAATGGGACACGGCAGATTGGGACACAACAGACTGGGACATGGCGCAGACTGGAACACGACAGACTGGGATACGGCAGACTGGGACAGGCAAACAAGGACACAGCTGATTGGGTAACGGCAGACTGGGACACGTCAGACTCGGTTAAAGCTGACTGGTACAAGGCAAACTGGGACACAGCTAACTGGGAAACGACAAACTAAAACACAACAGACTGGGACACGGCAGACTGGGATACGGCAGACTGGAACAAGACAGACTGGGACACGACAGACTGGGACACGTCAGACTGGGTTACAGCTGACTGGGACAAGGCAAACTGGGACACGGCAGACTGGGAAACGGCAAACTGGAACACAACAGACTGGGACACGGCAGACTGGGACACGGCAGACTGGGACACCTCAGACTGGGACACGGCAGATTCGGACACGACAGACTGAGACACAACAGAATGGGACACCGCAGACAGAGATACGACAGACTGGGACACGACAGACTGGGACACGTCTGACTGGGTAGCCTCAGACTGTGCCACGGCAGACTTGGACACGACAGACTGGGATGCACTGAGCAGACTGGGAACGGCAGACTGGGACACGGCACCGTATTAGTTTCATCCATCCTTGTGAGCATCGTTAACAAGTCGCGTAAGGCGAAATTACTACATTTAGTCAAGCTGTGGAACTCACAGAATGAAACTGAACGTAGTCCGCCGCTAGTGCAAAAGGCAGTGAAAGTGACGAGCCTGTTTGGCGCGGTAGCGATTGCGCTGTGCTTCTTAGCACGCTTTACTGTACCTCTCTTCGTTTTTATATTTAGTCAAGTTTTGACTAAATATTTTAACATCGAGGGGGAATCGAAACGAGGGTCGTGGTGTATGTGCGTGTGTGCGTGTGTGTGTGTGTCTGTGTGTGTGTCTGTGTGTGTGTGTGTGTGTGTAGAGCGATTCAGACTAAACTACTGGACCGATCTTTATGAAATTTGACATGAGAGTTCCTGGGTATGAAATCCCCGAACGTTTTTTTCATTTTTTTGATAAATGTCTTTGATGACGTCATATCCGGCTTTTCGTGAAAGTTGAGGCGGCACTGTCACGCCCTCATTTTTCAACCAAATTGGTTGAAATTTTCGTCAAGTACTCTTCGACGAAGCCCGGGGTTCGGTATTGCATTTCAGCTTGGTGGCTTAAAAATTAATTAATGACTTTGGTCATTAAAAATCTGAAAATTGTAAAAAAAAATAAAAATTTATAAAACGATCCAAATTTACGTTTATCTTATTCTCCATCACTTGCCGATTCCAAAAACATATAAATATGTTATATTCGGATTAAAAACAAGCTCTGAAAATTAAATATATAAAAATTATTATCAAATTTTTTTCCCCGAAATCAATTTAAAAACACTTTCATCTTATTCCTTGTCGGTTCCTGATTCCAAAAATATATAGATATGATATGTTTGGATTAAAAACACGCTCAGAAAGTTAAAACGAAGAGAGGTACAGAAAAGCGTGCTATCCTTCTCAGCGCAACGAATACCCCGCTCTTCTTGTCCATTCCACCTGCACTGCCTTTGCCACGGGCGGTGGAGTGACGATGCTACGAGTATACGGTCTTGCTGCGTTGCGTTGCGTTCAGTTTCATTCTGTGAGTTCGACAGCTACTTGACTAAATATTGTATTTTCGCCTTACGCGACTTGTTATATTTAGTCAAGTTTTGACTAAATATTTTAACATCGAGGGGGAATCGAAACGAGGGTCGTGGTGTATGTGCGTGTGTGTGTGTGTCTGTGTGTCTGTGTGTGTGTGTGTGTAGAGCGATTCAGACTAAACTACTGGACCGATCTTTATGAAATTTGACATGAGAGTTCCTGGGTATGAAATCCCCGAACGTTTTTTTCATTTTTTTGATAAATGTCTTTGATGACGTCATATCCGGCTTTTCGTGAAAGTTGAGGCGGCACTGTCACGCCCTCATTTTTCAACCAAATTGGTTGAAATTTTGGTCAAGTAATCTTCGACGAAGCCCGGGGTTCGGTATTGCATTTCAGCTTGGTGGCTTAAAAATTAATTAATGACTTTGGTCATTAAAAATCTGAAAATTGTAAAAAAAAATAAAAATTTATAAAACGATCCAAATTTACGTTTATCTTATTCTCCATCATTTGCTGATTCCAAAAACATATAAATATGTTATATTCGGATTAAAAACAAGCTCTGAAAATTAAATATATACAAATTATTATCAAAATTAAATTGTCCAAATCAATTTAAAAACACTTTCATCTTATTCCTTGTCGGTTCCTGATTCCAAAAACATATAGATATGATATGTTTCGATTAAAAACACGCTCAGAAAGTTAAAACAAAGAGAGGTACAGAAAAGCGTGCTATCCTTCTTAGCGCAACTACTACCCCGCTCTTCTTGTCAATTTCACTGCCTTTGCCATGAGCGGTGGACTGACGATGCTACGAGTATACGGTCTTGCTGAAAAATGGCAGCTACTTGACTAAATATTGTATTTTCGCCTTACGCGACTTGTTACATTTAGTCAAGTTTTGACTAAATGTTTTAACGTAGAGGGGGAATCGAGACGAGGGTCGTGGTGTTTGTGCGTGCGTGCGTGTGTGTGTGTGTCTGTGTGTCTGTGTGTGTGTAGAGCGATTCAGACTAAACTACTGGACCGATATTTATGAAATTTGACATGAGAATTCCTGGGTATGAAATCCCCAGACGTTTTTTTCATTTTTTTGATAAATGTCTTTTATGACGTCATATCCGGCTTTTCGTGAAAGTTGAGGCGGCACTGTCACGCTCTCATTTTTCAACCAAATTGGTTGAAATTTTGGTCAAGTAATCTTCGACGAAGCCCGGACTTCGGTATTGCATTTCAGCTTGGTGGCTTAAAACTTAATTAATGACTTTGGTCATTAAAAATCTGAAAATTGTAAAAAAAAATAAAAATTTATAAAACGATTCAAATTTACGTTCATCTTATTCTCCATCATTTTCTGATTCCAAAAACATATAAATATGTTATATTTGGATTAAAAACAAGCTCTAAAAATTAAATATATACAAATTATTATCAAAATTAAATTGTCGAAATCAATTTAAAAACACTTTCATCTTATTCCTTGTCGGTTCCTGATTCCAAAAACATATAGATATGATATGTTTGGATTAAAAACACGCTCAGAAAATTAAAACAAAGAGAGGTACAGAAAAGCGTGATATCCTTCTTAGCGCAACTACTACCCCGCTCTTCTTGTCAATTTCACTGCCTTTGCCATGAGCGGTGGACTGACGATGCTACGAGTATACGGTCTTGCTGAAAAATGGCATTTCGTTCAGTTTCATTCTGTGAGTTCGACAGCTACTTGACTAAATGTTGTATTTTCGCCTTACGCGACTTGTTAACTTTCTGAGCGTGTTTTTAATCCAAACATATCATATCTATATGTTTTTGGAATCAGGAACCGACAAGGAATAAGATGAAATAGTTTTTAAAACGATTTCGGAAATTTAATTTTGATCATAATTTTTAATTTTTTAATTTTCAGAGCTTGTTTTTAATCCGAATATAACATATTTATATGTTTTTGGAATCAGAACATGATGAAGAATAAAATAAAAGTAATTTTGCATCGTTTTATAAAAAAATAATTTTAATTACAAGTTTTAGATATTTAATGACCAAAGTCATTAATTAATTTGTAAGCCTCCATGCTGAAATGCAATACCGAAGTCCGGCCTTCGTCGAAGATTGCTTGGCCAAAATTTCAATCAATTTGATTGAAAATTGAGGGTGTGACAGTGCCGCCTCAACTTTTACAAAAATCCGGATATGACGTCATAAAAGACATTTATCGAAAAAATGAAAAAAACGTCTGGGGATATCATACCCAGGAACTCTCATGTAAAATTTCATAAAGATCGGTCGAGTAGTTTACTTTGAATCGCTCTACACACACACACGCACAGACACACACAGACACACCAGACACACACACACACACCACGACCCTAGTCTCGATTCCCCCTCTGTGTTAAAACATTTAGTCAAAACTTGACTCAATGTAAAAACAAATACGGGGTGCCATATGACTCTAACGGCAACAAGTTTATTTACAATTTATGAATGTCTTGTGTTCTCTGGCATAATGATTAGGCTGTATAACCAACAGTTTATTAATATGCTGTGGTCTGTCACTTTAAATATCGGTTATGCTGATCGGTTATTCACTCGAGCGTATAACGTTAGTAACCGATTTGACGCCAGCGGGTTCACAAAGACTCGCTTACTTCGACAAACGATTGTCACTGCTTTTGATTTTGAGTCACTCAAGCCCCGCGGCCCTTCTCATCCGTACACCCCCCCCCCCCCCCCCTTTACTATCTAAGTAGACAAATAACACAATCATTTTAAATTCACATATTGGCTAAGAACTTTCTATACAAAGTGTTGCAGGTGCCGACTCGACTGATCAATCTCTACTTACAGCAGTCTTATCAATGGTACTAAATTCGATCAGCTTCAAAATGTTAGTTTCCAATCAACTGGCCTGCATTTAAATATTGACTTATCAAGATCAATAAACAAACAACTCCGACAGTGAAAAAGAAAAGCGAGATTGATGAAACTGAAAACCGTAGCTAAACCTTTACGACTCGATCTCAGCGCCCCATGCTATATTACACACTTATACAGAGTAAAGAGAATCCGCCTCAGGGAGGCTGTTTGTAACACGACCCTTTTTGTGCCTCATAAAACCTACACTGCCGTTTCATCTGTTGCACTTTACACACCGGAACATGGCCGCCGTAGTGTAATTTCATCAACGTGGCACGGCGATATATCGCCAACGGGGAAACAGCCAGTACAAACTGACACATGTCGTCGCTGTGTTTCAACCCCGAACTCAGCTCAGTCGGCGCGAGACTCGGAATTTTCTGCATTTACGGAGCCGTAAATAAACAAGTTTTTCCTGATGCGGCCATTGTTCGTCGAGTTTTTCAGCGGTGAGCGTTGCGAATTGCGAGCGACGCTTGGAGGCGTGTTCGTGAGGTTTGTTGGAGGGAAGAGCCACCGCCATAAAATCTAATCACGCAACGCTGGTCATTAATTAACTCTGCTGGCCCGGGGAATAATGCCCCGCATTGATCAAACTAGCAACCCAGGCCCTCACTAAAAACCTTTCTAGAATAAAACCTTCCAGTGTCTGAGTCTTGTTCAGATTCTATCCCCGCAGTCCCCTCCCCCTCCTCAGTCAGTTCTAACCGGCCGAGGGAGGACAAAGCGAAAAGTTGGCAGCAGCCTCGCACACGCAAACACTGGCTGACATGTCTTTCTTTGTCGATCGCTGGGCTATTATCAGACAGGCCGAGACAAAAGTTTTCACAGCCGCGCGAAACAGAAAGCGTCGGTTCTGCTCCATGAATGCGCGTCGTTACCCCAGCCCCCCCCCTCCCCCATCCCCTGTCTCCCTTCTCGCATCTCACATCCCCCCCCCCCCCCCCCCCCCCCGCTCTTCTTGCAAGCTCTTGTCAGCTCGATAGCGTGCCTGGGGGCCGACTGTGAGGATTAGTTGAGGTAAAGGGGATACAAGGGGAGGGGGGAAAAGATGAAGGAGGGAAAGGAGGGAGGGGGTGGTTGTTGTCAGGCAGAAGGCAAAGATTTCAGTGGCCACACAGAAACAGCAGGCCGTGTCATGAACCGTTTCAAATCGGGCGCTGAACACATACTATATTGCTACTATACGTGTAAACCGCAGCGTAGAGACTGAAAGAGTGAAGAGAGCCGTAGCCTTCTCTGCATTTACGGCTCCGTAAATCGCCGTTGACAGTCCGAATGTGCGTGTGTCCGCCGTGTTTGGGACTTCGTTGGCGAAGTTACTTACCTACCAACTACCCTCCGAGCTTTAGCGCGGACACGTGATAGAAGGAACGCATTCTAAGTGGCCAATTTCTATTGAGTATTGATTATCCCCTGCTGCTTCCACTCCAACAGGACGTTATTTTCGTTTGTTCACCCCTCTGTGTGTCTTGGCCAGCCCAGGATCGACTTTAGCAGCGCTTTGAAAAGCAAGAGGGCAAAAAGGGTTACAGGATACATGTATTTGCAAGGGCGGCGGACTCGTTGTCGCTGAAAAGCATAACACACTACTCGTAAAGGCCCTCTCGTCAGTAATCAATACGGGGTCTATAATTTCATCTGCACGGATGACCTTGCTCGCTCTATCTGTGCCCTTGTCTTTTGGTATCTGGTTGGTTGGCGGATAGGAGTAGCGTAGAGTGTCGTCTGGTGTCACTGAACTGAGAGGGGACAGACAGACGGACGGAGAAAGGAAGAGCGGTGTGTTTATTTCTCCGCGGTAGATGTACGGGGGCCTGTCCGTGTTTCGCGTTACATCCATCAGTCGTGCACACGCCCTCCGTTCTTTTTTCTTCGCCGCCCTTTTCTTTCCGCTTTCTGACACTGATATGGATAGACGACTGACACTCTGACTCCGCTGAAGCAGGATTCTATTTTTCTGACACTGACTGAAGGATAGACGACTGACAGTCTGACTCTCAAGCTGGACTTTACGGTGATGGATGTGCGGAGTACTAATTAGTCTTATGGAACCTTCCTCACCGCAAGACTCGTTGTATTCTTGTAACTAAAGTGTTGCAATTGTGTGCGTCTGAGCCTTTTTGGATTATCTTTATCGTCGTCTGTGTCAAAAGTGGGAACTTAACACTTCTGGAACTTTCTGCATTGCAACATGTGGTGTCTTGTGACTTTGTTTTCCGTAAGTTGCATTGCAACATGTGGTGTCTTGTGACTTTGTTTTCCGTAAGTGTTGGGATTTTGTGAGTTTGAAATGTTACCTTTTTGAGATTATCATCACATCGTCATCATTGGCTGTGTGAAAAGTGTACTGGAAGACTCGCATTCTTATTATCACGATTGCGATGCTGTGGCCGTGTGAGTGAGTGTTAGTTTTAAATCTCCGTGGTCATTATCTTAGGCTGTGTAAAAATACACAAGAAGAGGAATCTGATGCTGTTTGGGGGAAACTCTTCGTGGCGCAATCAACAGCATCTTGACAGTTTTGCAGCCCCTTATCAGTGATGTACAGTGTTGTTGGTTTTGATGTGTAAGGGCTTCGTCACTGACAACACCACGTGCGTGATAGATAAGCCCACCAATCGCGATACAGCAAAGAGACTCTATAGTCTCTCTCTCTCTCTCTCTCTCTCCCCCAGCGGTGGTTTTGAGAGTTTGGCGCTAGTCAATCAATCAAAGGGGGTTTCATCAGGCTGAGAATAGGTCGTGGCTCTCGTTGTGTACACGAGCAGGGCGCTAATCGAGACTCATTTTCCTGTGCGTGCGTGAGCGCTACACCAAAGCGGACAAAAAAAAAGGAAGAGAAGGGGGAAGGAAGGTAGGGGACGACCGTTAAAAGAAAAGAGGTGAGGACTGTGCGAGAGAAGGGTGAAGGTGGAGGAGGAGGAGGAGGTTTTCAAATCCAGCCGCCTGTCTCGCATTGTTTCTTTCTTTCTCTCTCCGATTCAACGTACCCCCCCTCCTCGCTTTTGGGGTCCCAAAGGGTCGTAACGACTTTAGCCGGTGGTGCGTGCGCGCGTGTGTGCAGTGGGTGTTGATTGTATACATGCGCCCGCGTTGTTTTGTGCCGTGTAGTAAGCCGAGTGGAGTGTCGCTTGCTGACGAAAGCCGAGTGGACTAAACGATCACTACAACTCCCCGCCCGCTTTGTCGGGAGAAGAAAACTTCCATGCAACTTACTTTACCGCACGTCGCCTTTACACACCTACTTACGTGATAACCACCACGGCGTGTGAAGGAGGAAGATTGAACAGTAGTACACACACGCTGGGCTTTTAGTGATTATATTGACGGCCAGACTAGGCTTCTTCTCTTCACAGTCCACAGCTACGGACCCGTACCGCCTTGTGTTTCTTTTTCTGCTCCGGTCGTCGTCATCGTGTCCAGAGAGCAAAGGGGGAAAAAGGAGGGGACGGACTGCCATCTTTAGTGATTAGCGCGGAAAGAAAGAAAGAGAGGGACAGTGAGTGAGTGACTTGGGACTCGGGAGTGCAGTGCACTAGCAAGCAGCGGCGTCGCTTTCTCTTTCTCTCTTCTCACTCTCCTTTTTAGTGGCGTGGCGGGCGTTGTTGAATTTACCATCCGACTCCGGAGCACACACACACAACACTCTCGCAGCAGCAGCAGCCGGCCAAGCTTTTTTCTCAGGCGCCATGCCAAGAAGGAAAGCGTCCAAGCGCGGGGGGAAAGCTCGGGCCAAGAAGACTGCCCACACGCCGGCCATTGACGACGAGAATCACGACCCCGTAGCTACGGCGTCGGAGGCTGTCGGCGAAGGCGAAGGCTCCCCCCAGCAACCCGAACCCTCTACCACCACGGCATCTACGGAGCCGTCAGCGACGACAACCACGACGGCGTCATCGTCGGAGCTCCCCCTCCCAGACCCAGAGGCGGAGGACACGGAGTCCCCGTCCACCATGGAACCCGAACCCTCGCCCTCCTTGGACGGGGACCACAGCAAGGACGGGTCTGGGACGGAGTCGGAGACGATGCACACGGGCTTCATGCAGACGGGGCCCAAGCACTACCGCTGCGGTAGCACCATCATTGACCTGGACAAGGCGGACGAGGAGACGACCTTCAACTTCAAGCACAAGGACATCGCTCTGGAGGTGGAGTGCGGCGAGAACAAGGCCATGATGTACCTCAGCAAGCTCTACCAGGGCAGCAAAGGCCACTGCATCGAGTTCCACGGCCAGTGGATCACGCCCAACGAGTTCCAGGCGGTGAGCGGGCGGGAGAGCGCCAAGGACTGGAAGAGGTCCATCAGACACCACGGCCGCAGCCTCAAGCTGCTCCTCTCCAAGGGCGTGCTGGACGTGCACCCTGCTGCCTGTCGCTGTGACAGCTGTCGTCTCCTGCAGCAGTCGGTGAGTTGACTTGTTTTTGCCCTTAACTCGGGGGTGGAGGTGGGGGGGGGGGGGGTAATAGGAAAAAGCTCTGTGTGAGGGTCACGTCACACTGGGTGAATCTCAAATGCTTACCCTTCTTCCAGTATGTGATGTCACTTCCACGGGACTATATCTGGGGTTCCACAGCCCGGGGTTAATTATGGAGTCTGCTGTGTGCGTGGACGGAAAAAAGAGGGGCTTGTCTGGAACTTTCAGATTCACAGTCACATTTACGTTACTATGATAGCTGTGGGTGGGGGGGGGAGAGGTCCAAATGGGGCTTTCTGGTCCAAGATGGGGGGGGGGAGCTTCAAACTTTCAAGTTCAAATCACATCTGGTTGCTTTTGTTTTGTCCTGTTTATTTCATCCTCATCTTATCGTTTAATTGACCTTGTTCATGTTTGTGACCGAGAGAAGAGGGAACAAGAGATCGTTATTGGTTACGTGCGACTCTTGAGGCACCAGCCGGCATAACGCTCTCATGCCGAGGTCTGAGACCCTTCTTGGTGTTCACGATAACAGCGAGAGGGTGGGTAGTGAGGGTGGGTGCGCACTGAAAAGGCCTGTCTTTGTTCCTGACGAGGTACGTTTCACTCCATTGTTTTGACTCAATGATATGTTTTGTCCGACGCATTTCAACACACGCTTTCAAAAGTGTCCATTACTGTGACCCTGATTATGTTGTTATCCAGATAAAGTCCGTTACGGCAGGTGGTGCTCCCTTCGTTCGATAGCGTTTGAATTTTGAGCGTTTCCAGGCACCTGCTGGTTATGTTTCCGTGTCTGCATGTATTTTTATAAGTTTCAGCGTGTCAACGACAGACTATTGTCTCAATTCTGCGTCATTTCTCAACAACAAAAACGCAATAAACCGAAAACCGAACTAACGCGCAATAAACAACCAACCTGCAGGGAAAAGCTATAACAGCTTTGTTGTGGTCGCTCTAACTTGCTGGTATCTGTTTTATAACATCGCAGTACAAAGCGCCGCAGTTCGGCTCGGAGCATGATAGTGTCTTTGGCAGTGCGGCCGCCATTATTACCGCTCTTAGTGTTGTTCTGTTTCACACTTTGTAACGTCGGACTGACACGGTCGTTTTGAGCGCGGTAAATGGCCGAGGCTTTCATTTTAACGAGTCGGACTCGTCGGGAGGCCTGTCGTTTTATTGGGAAAGTACTTTTAATGTGTATCCGTAAGGTAGGAGAGATGAAAGCTACGCCGTGAGCTGTTACTGACAAGGAAATCAAGCGGGAGTTGAATGAGTGGTGGTGGCTGTAGCCGGTGTTTGCTTTTGAAGTGGAGTTCAATGGTTGATAAACCCTTTATTTAGTTGTCAATGACTGTTTTGGTTTAAAAAGTGATTGAAGAGGAGTTAAAGGCTTCGAAAAACTGTTGTTGTTTTGTGTGATAATGTGTTATGACTGTTTCTCTGTCTGTCTCACTGACACTCTCTCTCTCTCTCTCTCTCTCTCTCTCTCTCTCTCTCTCTCTCTCTCTCTCTCTCTCTCAGTCTCTCTCCTCTCTCTCTCCTCTCTCTCTCTCTCTCTCTCTCTCTCTCTCTCTTTCTCTCTTACACACACTCATACACACACACACAACTCCCCCGCCACCAAAACCATTCCAGCTCAGTCATTCTTTCTCCAACTCATTACGGCCTTTACAAAGATCTCAGTCTTGCCACGTCAGTAGTCGGCAACACATTTACGACGCCGTAGATAAGCGTACTCCCTTCTACACACACAGGCAGGGTATGTCGTTCCCTTCAGTTCTAAGTCCTTTGACTCAACAGCAGTCTGGTCGTTACGCTTCGCTTCGGATTACAACGGTATAGAGAGCAACAGCACTCGGTTACAAAGGGACGGGGGAAATTGAATAACCTGTTACCCCTCTTAGACAGTGAATGCTTCGACCCATCTATGGCGTCCCAGAGTAGCGTGTGGCTAATTTCGCGCATTGCGTCACTAAAGTCTGACTCGGGCTATTTTTACCGAGACGGTTTGAAGTGGGGTTGATGAGGACGGTCATGTGATGTAGAGTCTGGGCTTCCAAGACATAGTGACGTATTGAATGTGTTGTGTGTTAGCCTGGGGGATCATTTTTTTATCACAAAGAACTTGTTTTTATGATAATTGGAATTTTCGCGTCTGAAACTATGTGGAGGTACGATTTATATCTGTTGCTGACAAAAAGTGCACCTCATGATCTGTGATGACTGTCATGGTGTTTTGTGGGTTGGGTGGCGATGCCGATGGGGGAGAGGGCTTGTATGTTGAGGTTTTGATTTTTGTTTCTGTTCTGTGAGATTTGTGTATGTCTATTCGCCCACCTCAATCAGACTGCTTTGATCACACACACACACACACACACACACACACACGCACACAGACACACACACACACACACATACATATATATATATATATATATATATATATATATAGGCTATATATATATATACATGCGTACTCGTATACACACATACTAACATAGGCTGCACATTTTGTTTATGTGTCTTGTTAACGTATTATGACAAATAAAAGTGTATTCTATTCTCCATATTCGTTTCATTGTTTCTATCTTTCGTTACACACACTTTCTGCTTCTCGCCTTCAATTCCGCCATTTTGCTGCTGGGGGTTTGCTTTCCCTTCTCAGGTCGGAGAGAGATTGTCATATTGACTTTTCTTCCGCAGCAGCTGTTTACCCCGGGATTGTGCAGGATTTGGGGCCTTCATGTTTTTTGGCTTACGGCGCCGCTGAATCATAATCTTCACAGTGTTTTGCCAACCGTCGCTTTCAATCTGGGGCCAGATTTCATCGGCGCCTGCGAAGAAATAGTCCCTCTGGTTGCTGAGCCTTTTCCAAACACAGGCGTTGTCTGCTTGCGAAAGGGAAAAGTTGACTCAGATTCGGCATGGAGGGGGAAAAAAACTGAAAAGAAAACAAGAAAAGGGAAGGTTCGAGAGGCTTGTCAATACATTGAAACAATAAGCTTGCGAATATTGATTTGTGTTATTATGCTTGAGGAAGGGGAGGGGTCAAGTCAGTTGTTAAAATGACGTCAGTGATTATGGGTCCTATTTTATTTAGGAGGGGGGGGGGGAGGGAGGATTATTTGATTAATATCTATTTGTATTACTTTTTGTCGGTGTACATGGAGTTATAAGCTTAAAGCCGCGACGACTGATTGTTTTTCCAGTGGTGGTGTGGTCAGTTAAATCTGCTTTTCTTTGGTTGAGGGGAGTCGTCCACCCCTTCCTCCTCACCGCCATTATCTGCTTTCCCCACTTGACTCGCTAGGACTTGGACATGTTTCCGATGTGAGGAGAAGACAAATACGGGGCACTGACGAATCGAAACGGGGAAGAAAACACCAAACACAGGGGCCAGTGGGTAAATGGGGGAGCGGAGGGGGCGCTTAGTGTTTGCTCGTGAGGTGTCACACGCCGTCTTTATGTGACGAAACCCCGACAGCGAGGCGAACAAAGAAACTGCGAGAAGATAAAGCGATCGATTTGAACTCGCGAGGAGAACGAAGGAAGAAGCTGAAAAGAAAAGAAAGAAGGGAGAAAGCAGAAACTCTAGGAGAGAAAGAAGGAAGAAACTGAAAAGGAAAGAACGAAGGGGAAAAGCAGAAACTCTAGGAGAGAAAGAGAAAAGCTGAAAAGGAAAGCAGAAACTCTAGGAGAGAAAGAAGGAAGAAACTGAAAAGGAAAGAACGAAGGGGAAAAGCAGAAACTCTAGGAGAGAAAGAGAAAAGCTGAAAAGGAAAGAACGAAGGGGTAAAGCAGAAACTCCGGGAGAGAAAGAAGGAAGAAGCTACATGAGTAGAGAAAGCGGAGGAGGAAAAAGGTGGGAAAGGAAGAATTTGTTCACAAACTGTCACCACCACCGCAACCATCATCTCCACCACTCCTGGCCTATTTCGAGTCAGATGGTTATTCTCCCCGATGGCAATCCTGGTAAGCTTTGAAAGTTATATGACTGATCGTTTTTGTGATAAAAAGTGTTAAAAAAAATAAATATATAAAGCGCAAACGAAATGGGAAAAGGTTTCTGGTGAAAGGCGGTGTCAGATCTGTGCCAGCGAAAATCGATAAGATACACATCACAAGAAAGCGACAGAAAATACTGGAGGGGAAAAACACACATAAATGGACCAAAAAAAAGAAATAAAATATAGAAAATGAGACAGAAAAGTTGGAAAAAAGATGCGAGTTGTCGATGAATGATGTCAAACTTTCTAAAGGGAGAGCACTGGCTAGGAAAAAATCGATGAGAATTTTGGAAAGGGAGACAATTTCCGGATTGGCTGAAGAGAGGAGCTTGTCAAAACGAGGGGAAGTTTACTCACTGAAGAATGGGAGTCGACAAGAAGGAAATTAGGGAGGTCAGGAAAAGAAAATGGGAGTTGGAGAGAGAAAGGAATGTGTGTGTTTGGGGGAGGAGGGGAGAAAGGGGGAGGGATGGAAGATACTTTAGACTGGGTGATGGGGGAGGGGAGGGTGTTGGGGGTGGTGCAAACTGCAGACTGAAGCGTCCTAATCTGTCGCTTTGCAGGGATGTCGTCTGGCGTCTAAACGTAGCCTATTTCAAATCGCCGTAACTTTGCCGCCATTTCGGTATGCAGACTTGACAAGCTTTTGTATTTGCTGTGGTTCAGCGATGAATGGCCTTTGATTTGGTTTAAAACAAGTTTATTTAGTAAATTTCATTGGAATATTGTCGCATACATGAAATAAGGAACATGGAGCACAAGAATAAGAAAACTGCCTACTTTAAATAGGCATTCTTCGCGGAATAACTTAGATACGAGCAACAGCCCTGGCTCGGCACCGTGTAAGCCTACGCAGGGATGAGATTCTTCGTCCTTTTCAAGGAATTCATTTTCACTCAATCACGTGACGCAGTTTGTTCGCGTACGACGCATTGTCTGCCTTCTCTTCATGCATCCAGGGATAAGCGAAGTCTGTAGATGCAAATCCAGATCATTTGTCTTCTCCTGATTTTGGAAACTTGGCAACCCTTTTCCCTCCTTTTCAATTGGCCCCATGTACCATTCTGAGCAATGGCTTGATTCAACTTCCGAAAATTGCCAGTAGGTTGATGGCCATTGAGGTAATTTTGCCGCAGAAGCGGAAAGTAAACCTTTCACAACATCCCTGGCTTTTTTTTGGCTATCAGTGTCGAGGTAATGAGCGTTGGGCGCCATCTTGATTGAGCGAGAGACAGGCGTGTAAACACGAAAGCTAGCAGGAAAGGGAAGACAGTGAATGCGTGTTTGCCCCGTGTACAGCAGCCTCCACCGACAAAGACATTCCTCTTCCTCCCTTCTCTGACGTGATTAGCCCCCCGTGTATACTTTTCACTTCAGCTCTGTGTCGATCGTGACGTGATTAACACAACCGTGTTTACTTTCGCTTCGAGTTGTGTCGATCGTGACGTAATGGAATCACGATTGTTACTCAGTTTCACTTTTCAGTTTCAGTCTTGATTTTTATGTGATTAAGGCGTAAGGGTCACCCAGATTGTCGGACCAAAACTGTTATTTTTTTTATTCAGTCACTTGCAATCAATGAATTGGCTTGATGTTTGGTAGTTTTCTTCAACAATCATTATATTTTCAGAAAACATCAAGTTTGAATGTCTGAATTAAATAGAACAACTGAAAGAATTATTTAGTTCGTAACAAAATGGGCAAAATAAACCTGCAAAAATGCTAATTTTAGCATTTTTCAATGCACTCTTGGAAAAAAAGTATGTGTCCAATTGAAAAATAAATTGGCACACATATTTAAAGCATCATTACCTACATTATGTTCTAAAAGCTTTCTGTTTTGTTGGAAATGTTGCTTTTAGTAGCATTAGAAAAGAATACTATAATTCTATATATTATTATGATATATCACACAATCAAACAAATTATATTTTTTTTATTATCAGCTTTATTTTAGAACACAATATAGCCAGTCAAGTGAACATTTGATGTGCAAAGTTTCAATGGAATAGGTGAATATTTAAACAAGTTGATCAAGCAGACAGTGTAGCTGCGTGTGATTTCGCGCGAACTTTCACCACATAAAACAGCAAAAAGTTCAACATCTATCAGTCTATGTCCTTTATGGGGGGGTCATCAAGAGATTAGAATCAAAACTATCTTCACTTGAGCTACTGTCTGATTCATCATCTGTGTCAGACTGTTCTGAGCAGTTTTTGGAATCAAATTCATCATCAGAACCGATAATTTCATTCAACAGAGGCCTTGATTAAAGGGATTATTAATTCCCACCAACCTACTTTGACCACTTATTGCAAGAAAACTATGTATGCTAGAGACAAAATGTAAACTGCACATGAAAATAGAGATATTGTTCTAGCTTTTGACAACATCATAATTTAGTATATCTGAAAAACGATTTTTTTCCAAATTCTGGGTGACCCTTACGCCTTAAGCCATGCTGTGTGTTTTCACTGTGCAAAAATTATACATAGCAATCGCGATGTGAGTTGAATAGACCCCATCGGTATTCCAAGCTCTCGTAATCTCTCGCAAACTTCAGAGCATAGCAAAGCATGCGGTACAGCGATCTCGTGCGAGCTGCACAAGCCAAAGTTCGAAGTTCTCGCGATGTTCAAAGCATAACAAAGAGCGTGTCTCGCGAGAGCTGCTCAGATACAATTTCCACTTCTGTCGTCCATTTCCGCCACGGTCACTTCTTCTTCTTCTTCTGCGTTCGTGGGCTGAAACTCTCACGTACACTCGTGTTTTTTGCACGAGTGGAATTTTACGTGTATGACCGTTTTTTACCCCGCCATTTAGGCAGCCATACGCCGTTTTCGGAGGAAGCATGCTGGGTATTTTCGTGTTTCTATAACCTACACCCACCGAACTCTGACATGGATTACATGATCTTTTTCGTGCGCACTTGGTCTTGTGCTTGCGTGTACACACGGGGGTGTTCGGACACCGAGGAGAGTCGGCACACAAAGTTGACTCTTGAGAAATAAATCTCTTGCCGAACGTGGGGACGAACTCACGCTGACAGCGGCCAACTGGATACAAATCCAGCGCGCTACCGACTGAGCTACATCCCCGCCCCTCCACGGTCACTTGATTCCAGCCTTAGCACAGTTTCAGTGTGTATGTTCACCGTTATCTCACTGCACCATTTCTATGTCAATCGTGACTTTATCTTATAAACCTTCACAACGATCAGCTTTTATTCACCCCTATCATTGCGACCTGGTAAAAACAAGCCGTGTACACTAAGAGTTATTAATATTATTATATGAAGTCTTATGTCGCGCGCGTATCTCCAGACTCGGACTCCAGGCGCAGGGATCTATTTATGCCGTGTGAGATGGAATTTTTTACACAATACATCACGCATTCACATCAACCAGCAGATCGCAGCCATTTCGGCGCATATCCTACTTTTCACGGCCTATTATTCCAAGTCACACGGGTATTTTGGTGGATATTTTTTTATCTACGCCTATACAATTTGACCAGGAAAGACCCTTTTGTCAATCGTGGGATCTTTAACGTGCACACCCCAATGTAGTGTACACGAAGGGACCTCGGTTTTTCGTCTCATCCGAAAGACTAGCACTTGAACCCACCACCAAGGTCAGGAAAGGGGGGAGAAAATTGCTAACGCCCTGACCCAGGGTCGAACACGCAACCTCTCGCTTCCGAGCGCAAGTGCGTTACCACTCGGCCACCCAGTCCCTCTATGGTGACGTAATTGAATTCAATCAGTCGCGCCTTATACTGTGTCGATCGTGACGTCACGAACAAGATGCATATTTTTATTTTATGTTGATCTCCTTGTCGATGGAAACGTCATTAAAACACGATGTACACGTTCAAAGTTCTCAACTCGTTGTCGATCATGACGTCATTAAAATCGATGTATAGAAATTTCACAATGCCTACTCCGTGTCGGCGTTAGCGTCATTAAAAACACGATGCATGCTTGTAAGGCATTCAACCCTATTTTGATCACGATGTCATCATAAGACGATGTATACTTCTATGTCATTAAACAGTCAACAATATGTTGATCATGACGTCAACATAACATACAATTATAGGCTTTCACTCAACTTTCTCGGTCTTGATGTGCATGAAAACATTGTATACTTAGACTTAGCTCCGATGTGTCAATAGTTAACTGATACACAGACAGGGTTCGTTTTTGCCTCTCTCAAATTGTGCCAATCGTCATTATATACGGCCCGCTTTAGACGATTGGCTAAAATGGCTGCGTCTCGCTCGACAGGGACTTTTTTGAATAAAAGTCAGCAGCCGGGTCTAATTCATTATTTACTGAGACTTGACACGTAGCAACGCAACCTGCCCTAGGGGTTCGGAGAGTTTGTTTAAACTCTCTCGGCAATGGCTGAGTACGTTATAGCCACACATGCATGCAAGATGACCTTCTTCACGCAGGATGCCAATTCCGCTGATCCAAATTTGTTGTTTTTCTGTCCTTCTCCTATCCTCATCCTCCCTTCTCTACTCTCTTCTCCATCTCATCTTTCGTAATTTTCATTGAAAACGTAATGCTTTATTCCTGTGTGCTCTTCCTAACCCCCCCCCCCTCCTCCGCCCGCTCTTTCTCCCTCCTCCCCTTACCCTTTCCTCCTTCCCGCTCTCCTTTCCTCGTCCGTCTTCCCCTATTCCTCTTCATTATTCTTCGAATTATTCTTGTTCTTCTTCGTCCTCTCCTTCCACTTGTTTTTCTTCTTCTCCTTCTGGTAAAGGAAGTCCACGGAAGTTTGTAACTTTAGTCCGCTGCAGACGCCCATCCCCCCCCCCCCCCCCCCCAATCAGAGATTCGAATTCCGTCTATATCTTCTGCGTCCTCTTCTTCAAAGTTATGTCTCGCTTGCCATCCCTTGATTACGTACCATGTACTTGCGATTTAAGTTTCACATTACGTGGATTGAAACTCCCAGGGTTATTTGCATTCTGGAATGTCACCCCGCCTTGCCCGTTATAATCACGCTAATTATTTGTGTCGTAGGCTCATGTTAAGTCTGCTCAAGTTCCTCTTCCGACTTCTTGCTTCCCTCCCTCCCTCCCTCCCTCCCTACCCCCCCTCTCTCTCTCTCTCTCTCTCTCTCTCTCTCTCTCTCTCTCTCTCTCTCTCTCTTTTTCAATTTCATGTCCGACTTTCTACTTATTCACACGCAGCCCTCGTCTGTTGTTTGTTTGTTTGTTTTATTGTTATTATTTGTTTTGTGTGTATGTATTTGAATCTAACCTTATGCTAACACTTACTTCACGAAGCCCACTCTCTCCGATCCGCAAAAGTCAAAGCCTTTTATACAAGAATGATAAATCACGGACATCCATCCATACATACATCACATGCTCACGTTCGCACAGTCCGGATGCAACCGCGGCGACGATGCTTTCTTGCCTACCTCCCTTTCCTTCCTTGTCTTTGCGCCCGAGTTATGCCCTCTTGGCCCCCGCCCCTCTCCTTGCCACATCAAGGTCGCCATAGCAACCACCAGCGACGTCTTGAAACTGACACGACAACACAGCGGAGTGATCAATTATCGGAATCATTTTTCTCTCACTCCACTCAGTTCTATCAGTGTTGGGTGGTGGGTTGGTGGGCTGTGTTGTGAGATATGTCTGGTGCGAGTGCCTTCTCTTCTCCGTTTCTCTGCGAGAGCGAAGTCTACGGCCAGCTAGCTGGCACACACACTCACACATTGTCGAATGACGGCGCCGTAACTTGCTCAGAGAGAGAGAGAGAGAGAGAGAGAGAGAGAGAGAGTGTACGAATACGGATATTTTAACTGTGGTTATTCTTTGCCTCTTTACAATGTAGGGGAGGGGGGGGGGGGGGGGTGCCATACTTACTTTTAAAAAAAAAATTACAACCGGAACTGACAGATGTCTTGACAACGAAGACAGTCCGTGACATGTGTCACAGCGCAAGGCCTATATATATATATATATATATGGCATTGCTTTCACACGAAGCATTAATGTCACGACATTGTGAAACATGAGAGAGAGAGAGAGAGAGAGAGAGAGAGAGAGAGAGAGAGAGAGAGGGAGAGGGATTGTTGGAGGACGAGTCATAAAACTGGCACCGTCTGGAATCTTTTTCCATTCTGCTGCTTGTCAAAATGCGCGGGTCGTTTGGGGATTGCTTGCCATTTTCTCTGCCTTTCTAAAAACATTTCCCCCTTCTTCTTACGTACCACAGGCCCTTGAGCAGATAACATTATACTTCGCCTATATTAGCCTTTGTTTAGAATATCAGAAAGAAGAACAAGTCGCGTAAGGCGAAAATACAAAATTTAGTCAAGCTCAGTCGAACTCACAGAATTAAAATGAACGAATTGCATTTTTTCCGCAAGACCGTACACTCGCAGCATCGTCTGTCCACCGCTCGTGGCAAAGGCAGTGAAATTAACAATCCAGAAAAGCGCGGTAGCGGTTGCGCTGAGGAGGATAGCACGCTTTTCTATATCTTTATTCTTTTTAACTCTGTGAACGTGTTTTTAATCCAAACATATCATATCTATATGTTTTTGGAATCAGGAACCGACAAGGAATAAGATGAAATTGTTTTTAAATCGATTTCGGAAATTTAATTTTGATCATATATTTTATATTTTTAATTTTCAGAGCTTGTTTTTAATCCAAATATAACATATGTATATGTTTTTGGAATCAGCAAATAACGAAGAATAAAATGAAATTGTTTTTGGATCGTTTAATAAAAAAATAATTATAATTACAAGTTTCCCAGTTTTAATGACCAAACTCACTCATTAGTTTTTAAGCCACCAAGCTGAAATGCAATACCAAACCCCGGCCTTCGTCGAAGATTGCTTTGCCAAAATTTCATTCAATTTAATTGAAAAATGAGGGTGTGACAGTGCCGCCTCAACTTTTACAAAAAGCCGGATATGACGTCATCAAAAGTATTTATCGAAAAAAAGAAAAAAACGTCCGGGGATATCATTCCCAGGAACTCTCATGTCAAATTTCATAAAGATCGGTCCAGTAGTTTGGTCTGAATCGCTCTACACACACACACCCACACACACATGCACACACACACACACACACAGACAGACAGACAGACAGACACACGCACATACACCACGACCCTCGTTTCGATTCCCCCTCGATGTTAAAATATTTAGTCAAAACTTGACTAAATATAAAAAGACTATCCTCGCTTTGTCCGTCTTCCTTTGAAAATCAGTCGTCTAAAATGACGTGGAAATGCATTGACGTGGGCTTTTTTTTTCCAATGTAAACTAAACACAGGCGCTAGGCACTCGGAAATCGTTACATTTGACATCTGCGTCCTTGGCGAAACCTGTCAAAATAAGGGAAAGAAACATTTGTGAACAAACAAACAAGTCGCGTAAGGCAAAAATACAACATTTAGTCAAGCTCAGTCGAACTCACAGAATGAAACTGAACGCATTGCATTATTTACGCAAGACCGTACACTCGTACACCGCTCGTGGCAAAGGCAGTGAAATTAACAATCCAGAAAAGCGCGGTAGCGGTTGCGCTGAGGAGGATAGCACGCTTTTCTATATCTCTATTCTTTTTAACTCTCTGAACGTGTTTTTAATCTAAACATATCATATCTATATGTTTTTGGAATCAAGAACGGACAAGGAATAAGATGAAATTGTTTTTAAATCGATTTCGGAAATTTAATTTTGATCATAATTTTTATATATTTAATTTTCAGAGCTTGTTTTTAATCCGAATATAACATATTTATATGTTTTGGGAATCAGAAAATGATGAAGAATACGATAAACGTAATTTTGGGTCGTTTTATAAAAAATTATTTTCAATTACAATTTTCCGAGTTTTAATGACCAAAATCATTAATTAATTTTTAAGCCTCCAAGCTGAAATGCAATACCAAAGTCCGGCCTTCGTCGAAGATTGCATGGCCAAAATGTCAATCCATTTGATTGAAAAATGAGGGTGTGACAGTGCCGCCTCAACTTTTACAAAATGCCGGATATGACGTCATCAAAGACATTTATCGAAAAAAAGAAAAAAGCGTCTGGGGATATCATACCCAGGAACTCTCATGAAAAATTTCATAAAGATCGGTCCAGTAGTTTACTCTGAATCGCTCTACACACACACACACACACACACACACACACACACACACACACACACACACACATACACCACGACCCTCGTCTCGATTCCCCCCTCTATGTTAAAACATTTAGTCAAAACTTGACTAAATGTAACAAAAGTAGTAGTTCCGCTGGAAAGGTACTTCAGTTACGCACTCGTGCCCACAAAAAGTTTGTTCAAAGATCTACAGTTACGTTGGCAGTCTTGTTAGAAACTAACATTTTCGGAAGCAGTTTCTATCCGATACTCGTTCCAACAGGCATGAAGCCAGAGTTACTGAAATGACTTTTCCGTGGAATTCCTTCCTTGCAAACGAGAACGTGATTCTCAGCAGGTGCGCTGTATGGTTGTTGTGTTTTTGCGATCTACCACTGGCACCGAAGAAACGTGTGGCCAGCGCGCACAAGTTCGTCAGTCGAACGGAAAAACACTCGGCGAGTAATGAGTGAAATCTAGAGCCTCCGACGGTAAGATTTGTGAGCTGAGATAAGGTAGGAGAAGGAAAGAGATAGAGAGAAGAAAAGAAGGCCCAAGTATTATAGTGGAACCCCCTTTTTAAGACCCCCACCCCCAATTTTTTTCTTCTTCTTCTGCGTTCGTGGGCTGAAACTCCCACGTACACTCGTGTTTTGCACGAGTGGAATTTTACGTGTATGACCGTTTTTTACCCCGCCATTTAGGCAGCCATACGCCGCTTTCGGAGGAAGCATGCTGGGTATTTTCGTGTTTCTATAACCCACCGAACTCTGACATGGATTACAGGATCTTTTTCGTGCGCACTTGGTCTTGTGCTTGCGTGTACACACGGGGGTGTTCGGACACCGAGGAGAGTCTGCACACAAAGTTGACTCTGAGAAATAAATCTCTCGCCGAACGTGGGGACGAACTCACGCTGACAGCGGCCAACTGGATACAAATCCAGCGCGCTACCGACTGAGCTACATCCCCGCCCTACCCCCATTTTTAGACTCCCTCTCTTAGACCTTGTTTTGTCAGACTTGTTAGTCATTTCCACAGTAAATGTACAGTCTCCGTTTTTAGACTCCCTCTGTTCTAAGACTTCATTTTCTCATGTTGTTGTTTTTTTAGGTCTTAAAAGGGTGTTCCACTGTAGTTCACTTCTAACTGAGATAGGTACGGACTTGTTTGTTTGTTTGCTTAACGCCCAGTCCACCACGAAGGGTGATATCAGGGCGGTGCTGCTTTGACATTTAACGTGCGCCACACACAAGACAGAAGTCGCAGCACAGGCTTCATGTCTCACCCAGTCACATTATTCTGACACCGGACCAACCAGTGCTAGCACTAACCCCATAATGCCAGACGCCAGGCGGAGTAGCCACTAGATTGCCAATTTTAAAGTCTTAGGTATGACCCGGCCGGGGTTCGAACCCACGACCTCCCGCTCACTGGGCGGACGCCTTACCACCAGGCCACCGTGTTGCGGTTCGGACTTGTATAATAGTGATACGTGTACAGTGAATGGTTTAGCAGACTATTTTGGTGAATGTTTGCAAAATCTTGTCAATATCGTGACATTGTAAATCATATTTTCTTCGTGCTCCTTGCAGCAAACGCTTACGTGTGAAAAGATAATTAGCTCATTTATATATCGTAGTGTAATAAGTAATACGCTTGGAAGAACAACACGTTTAAAGGCATATGTACGCGCTCCCGTGTTTACAAAGTGTAGTTTGCCCATAATCGATGTCAAACGCACCATAAGACCATATATAATGACGATATGTCACCATGCGCGGACCATAATACATGCATTACAGCTTGTTCTAGCCTCTGAAAAAGTGAGGATGTCAACAAAGCCGCGGTGTTAGCTCCCTTGCATCAACGTTACATGTGTTGCCAAATCTATAAATAGGACGATCCAGATCAAAATGAAAATTAACATATCTCAACATTGAAGGGGTCCTAGACCACAATATTTTGCAGGGAACTTAATTTAGCATGTCTCCAGCTGTTGGTAAAGCAATTAGCGTGTATAGTCATCGAGTACATATGCCTTTAAGCTTGGAAGCGACCTTCTCTTTTTTTTTTTCTTTTTTTTTTTGGGGGGGGGGGTGTGGGCGGGGAAGGCTAGTTTGCAAGACCTCATGCATGAACGATAAAACAGTGCGCCATTTAGGTTGCAATATGAATGCAATGGAAATACAATCGTACTGTATAATAAAGAGAGAGGTTATGGCATCGCCGAACGAGGTTTAACAGGATCGATCACATTTGCCCATAAGTCTCGTCAAAACTTAAGTATATAATTATCACAGACTTGATTCATTGCGAACACAGGGAAGAGATAAACACACGTCGTATCAGATCATTGAAAGTAGTGTCCTGTGGAGCAGTGTTCTTTTCGTCGTTTGGTGTTTAAGTGGATGAGGTCTACAATTGTGTAGGGACAATTAATGAACTGTGACGCTAATCTCATGTTGCGACCCTCGTTTGGCGATTCCGCAACTTCACAAATTAATCCGATTACAAGCTCATGCCTGTCAGATCAACGATTTTGTCATTACTTAAAGCGTTTGCTATAGATATGTGTACGGATAGTATAGATCTCATCTATATACTTTCCGTACATCAAACTGCGCAGTTGTAGGTCATGAACAACATTGAAAGCCACAAAGCATACACGTGAATATTTTAATCAGCTGATTAATACATGTAGATCATAGGGTGTTGTCCCATGCACAACTATTGATTCGCAGGGCGTAGCCGTGACGCACGCGACGTTGAATTAGTCACTTTGAAACTACATGCATCTTTTGCATTATCGTGTTAACATCAGTGTCAGTCTAACATGGGGTGCCTTATCTCATTTGCATGGGGTTATGTAATGCGGTGAATGTTATGCACTCAGCTAACGCTCAGATGTTGATTTACCTGAGAAAATTAGGCCCCATTATCTGCACCTGGGGGCTAGGATGAGGTTACTGAAGTAACGATTTTCACTTCTCCGTCGACTGTCATGCAAGTTACTGCACGAGAGAGGACTTACGGGATCGCCGAACAATGTTCTGTGTAGTGGGGTTTAGTTGTTGAATTAATCAAGTAGGTTGACGTTTGTCACTTTGTGTCAGGTAGGCAATTAATTCAACGAGAAATCGTACCCCACACAGAGAGCGAACCTGGTTGTTATTCAACACACACACACACACACACACACACACACACACACACACACACACACACACACACGCACACACACACATACACACACACACGCACACACACCCACGCGCACACACACTCACGCACGCACACACACACTCACACTCACGCACACACACACACACACACACTCACACACATACTCACACACATACACATACACACACACACACTGAAACTAATTTTATTTCTTGACATTGTTGCATGTCAATGCCATCGGCAAACCAACCAAATTTGCTACACCATCAAAATAAACTACGACCAAAACTACACTCTTGTGGCGGGTACCATGCATCATTATCACAACGACAGCGACAACCACTGTCACAGTGTCAGTGTGTGGGTGCACAACGACAGCGACAACCACTGTCACAGTGTCAGTGTGTGTCTCCTCGTGTCTTTATCACTTTCCCCTCTCATCCAACACGCCGCTCATTGTCCGGGGCTGGCCATTTATTATGGTAATTAGCTGGCACTGTCCACTCGCGTTTCAGCCTTTCTCCAAACACGGCACCAAGCGTCAAGCGAGACGGACATAATGACACATTTGACTGAGGACGGGATGAGGGGGAGGGAGGGGGTAAAGGTTTGGTGGCGTAGTGTTGGTGGTGGAAGATGAGGTGGGGGGGGGGGGGGGGGGGGACGTAGGCCAGGTGCGGCTGGGATCGTTGATCTCATGTGACTGGTCGTATTTTGTTCTTTTTTTTTTTAAATGTTAGTTTGTAAAGATGAAGATCGCATTGTAGTTTTTGTTTTGGTATGGGTCTGTCGACTGGCAGAAGGCTTGCCGAGGCGGGGGAAGGGGGGGGGGGAGCGGGGGTGGGCATGCTGATAATAAAAAGCTATGACGAATTTTAATTGAATAAAGTTATTAGTCCGTTTATAACGTCAGTGGTCACGAGAGTGTATATACTGTTGATTCCGCTACTGATACCGCGAAAAGGATATGTCTATTTGTCTGTCTGTCGTTTATTCTGTCTATGTGTGTGTGTGGGGGGGAGAGGTTAGTGCCAAAAGGCCTAATGCACAAAATATAATGAGATTTCATTCCACCGCCCCCCCCCCCCCTACCTCCACCCCACCCAATTCCGAACTCCAAGTCTCCTTTAAGCTGCACTTTTACTCTAAGTGGAAGAAAACGTTGCATTCGTAAGACACCAAAAGAAATGTGGGTTTAACAGCCTGCACGGCGTGAGTGGTAGAATTTCTAAGAAGCTTTTACTCTCGGATCGATCGAACTGCGAAGAAACTGTACAGTACCGCCATTTTCAGTGTGTGTGTGTGTGTGTGCAAGAAAGACGACGGCTCGCTTTGGCCTCTTGTGCTTAGTGCAAGACTGTTGAAGCTCTTTTCAAAGATTTCAAATCCGGTCGATCGGTTTAGAAAATGTTCTGATAGCAGGCATTTGGGAGGCTGGTTGCGGCGACGTCACTACATCACTGTCAACGAAGTAGCTATTCATCGATCGCTCTTGTTGTTTAAACTGCTTGGTTTCTGTCAGATTCGACGACCGTTGCATAGTAATTTACTGTCTCTTTTTGCGGAGGCCGAGGAATGGTAGATTTGAGGTATATGGTTTGCTGGTACGAATGCTAGTGTGGAATTGACTGAGTTACATGTACTTCTAGCAACTTTTTTTTTGTGCGAAACGGGGACTTGGCTGCAGTTACTGATATAGTGGGTATGCAAGTATCTCATAGTCATAGAGTATGCATAATCACTTTTTCTGTTTCCTT